>NW_025765228.1:0-224772 GCF_003918875.1 Haliotis rubra | reverse complement strand
TTGGTGACGCTGGTTCGGTTACGTATTTGCTCATTCGTCGACAGGTTTTATGATTTAATTTATTGTTTGTGGTTCGCTGTCAAGGATTTTGATATGGCTGTTTGTTGCTTAGATAGTGACTATGGTGGTGAGTGAGTTGGGAATTTATCGTCACATCGGCGATATTTCAGCCATATCGTGACGAGAACAATTAATTGGTATATAGTAAGTAATGGTAAATTATAAAAACCTGTCAACAAAAGACAGTAAAGTAACTAGATGATCACGAATGTAGATTATAAAACTGGTCTGAAACACTTTAAAACTTTAACTATAGAAGACAATACAATATAAAAAGCAGGCTATATATTGCCAACAACTGAAGGTAGATCGCCATACTAGGGACCATGGGGACTTGGTACATTTGCTTCCTGCATGGACCCTAACTGGATTTACACCCATCCCTTTTCAGTCCAAGAGATTTAATACATACATTAGAAAATGACACATATACTACGACTAAAAACATGGTAGAATATGTTACCCTGAATGTATTGGGACTTACCTAACCGATGTGGACTATAAATCTTAACTCACTCCTGGTATCTCAGTGAGCTAGTACTATAAAGCCAGCTTAAATCGGGGCTAGTACAATCCAGCCACTCAAACACACGCATGCACGTCGTCATATGAGCGAAATATATTCTTAAGTGGGACAATTTAAGCCCTATTTCAATTTCTCATACTCTGGACTAATCGTCATTGGGACAACGTTATATTTAATCTGTTGAACAAGATTTACTTTGGACTTCCTTGAAAGTAGCAGAGTGTTCGGTGGACAGAATGCTCGTTTTCAACATGTTAACAGATATAACCATCAGTTTTGAGGGTGGATCCTATGATGTGGGAGTGAGATCCGCTTTTACCGGAAGAATACTCTTTACATGTTATTCACGGACGATGTGACTGGGCAGCACTTACCTTGACCAGAATCAGCAGAGACACATGTGTGGTGTCATTGCGCGCGCCGACATTGAGGTCGTGTTGTGTGTCAGGAGTGACAAGGCAAGACGAACAGGGCTCATGTTGTTACTTTTGTACCTCAACAGCAGGAAGGCAGCGCGTACGTCACACAATGAACATCCACTCCCAACGGGTTTGGCGCTGCCATACAGGAAGAATGGGATGGATTAGGAGTATGACTCGTCGACTACATGATTGTTCCTGAAAATAGCAGTGGATGCATTCGACATCAATGAGTTTGGTCTGATAGTTATGAAATGACGAGATGGACAGGAGGGCGCACTGGCCAAACATCCAACAAAATCACCAGCTGACCCTCTGAAGTGCAGTGACCAATGCAAATCTCACTCAGATGTCACTGTTGCACTCGATAAGCTACGTGAACAACGTCAGAAAATCGCATTAGTCCCAAACACGTGCATGAGGTCATTCTTGATTTGGAAGGGTCGGTAAATCACTGTAGACCGTTAATTTGGACGAATCATCTTGCATCACGCAGTTGTTTCCTGGCCGTTTGTTTTTGTCTGAAACTAAAGAAGTCATACCAGCTACAAATTTCACGTGATACCAATCATCATTCAATAAGCGATTACTGTACAAACAGCTATGGTCATAAGGAGGTGCAAGTGGTGAGCGGACTCTCAAAACATTAATTATTATCATAACAACATTGATTGGCTCCGATATATATCCCAATTTTTCAGTCAAAAATTATAAAATGAAATTCCCCTACTTTGACGCAATAGTACTGACACTGATTGACAGGCGGTCATTATCGCTATCCAATCTGGAGTTAATGAATCCCAAAATGATATGTTTTACGAACCTGCGAGACTGGACACAATTTTTGGATGCTAAATATGTCTCAGGTCATATCATTAGGGTTCAACTTATGTCGTTTCTGTAAGGTGGATTAAACAGCAGACAATCATGCTAGGGTCAGAATTACAAAAGGGTGATTTTGATAATTTTGTTTCAGGTTTTGGCCAAACAGATTTCGATTTCAGTCGCCATTAAATTCATTACACTAATATTTTGATCTTTGTTCTTATTGCCCACATATATATGATATAATGTTAATCGGCCCAGTTGACATTCAACAAAAATTTGCAGATGAAGGCTATGTCATCATTTTAACTGTTATATGGAATATGGTGAAAGACGTTCGCGATTGCCCGCTGTTATATAATGAACGGTTAATGATGACGGCTAATTGAGGGGTGAGGAGATATCTAGATGTTACGAGAAACGGTGAGCCCAGGAGTCTTTATTGGTGGAATGTTGCCTGGAATGTGGTGGAAGGAAATACGAAGAAGTAGCTCAGGTGCATTTCATTGCAGGTCATTACTAATGGCCCCAAATTCCAACTTGTGTATGGATGGTATAGGGAATTAGTTCACTGTTTACGGTTTGCATGAAGAAAATATGATAAATAGGCAATCTATCAATATTACATGTCTTAACCGGATGTGGCTTAAAATGTTCATCTACAGGAATATATTAATGAATGTATGTAAAAATAGAGGTATTTTCTTTCACAAAAACATGCGTATATTTCAATTTGCTAATTTCAACTGCATTACACTGACTTTCCTGCCAGGTTCTGTACTGACGGTGTTATAACAATATGCACGGAGGGCAATATTGTTCTCCTCACAGAGTGGTGTATGTGACAGCGTTGATGCCCCTTTACGTTCTTCTGACGGGTGCTGCTGACCAGACGTGCATGATGTCGGGAGCAAGGTATGGAATTATATTCTGCCTGACGCCTGACTTTGTACGTCTTAAACACTCTCAGGTGTGAACACTTTTGCAGGACATCGACTCAATTTGTTTTACACCGGATTGTATGCGAATAATTTGAAAATAACCACTCTTGTTAACGTCAAACATCCAAAGTTACCAGCATTACAAATGCGTCAATATGGCGGCATGTTTGCTTCCTCTAAATAAACTACACTTTTTCATCTTTTAGATCAGTTGATTACTAATGTGCTGTAGGTAACGGTTACATGGATACTAGGAGGGAAACAAATGGAGTGTTGCAATGCTATTTTCCATTTTCTGTAAATGGTCTAAAATTATTTACCCGGCTGCGTTACTACTTTCCATTGTTTAGGTTCATATTTTTTCCCCTATGTTTTCTTTCTGGAATCCCTGATTCACCTTTGTATCGTTGAAGGTTGATATTTGTCATAATGTCCATGTGGCTGGAAGCTCTGATACAAATGTTTCATCTCAATGGGTCCGAAAATGTGGGGCACACTGATAACACTCTCAAGCAGAATTACAAGGTATGCCTCTTCAAGCTGATAGGATCAACACACATATTGTAGACTTCATTTTCTGGCGTGAATGATCTATATTTTGTATCATTGGTTGCGTAATTGGATATAAGCCTGTTGTGTAGCTTCACATAATACTTTCATAATTTGTGCAATGTATACTATGTGATCGACACACTTTACAGAAATGACTTGGTTTCCTGAAACCATCCGTATAGTGGGTAATTGAGGAATCCAGTTGTACAGCCTCAAACCATGAAGTAAACTCAGAGACAATGTACATGTGCGCAACATTGCTTGTCATGTTCATTTGTTGTTTATGACTGTTTTTCATATGATGTTTTCATTGTATCAAACTACATAGACTGTTATCAATCCTTTATAACATAAAAATGCTTTACATGTGATTTGTCATGATTTGTATCCCACAAGAACTCTTTCTTCGTCAAATCTCGAAGTGGAGGAGTCACCTCAGACAAGGACGTCCAAAGTAGTTTGGCATGCCTGAACAGTCCCTAACTCAGCTCGATTCTTGGATGCTTCCATGTCAGTGATGACTTTGACTTTCTTTGGATCAGGTTTGATTCCATCGGCTGATGTTGATTCCATCGACTATGATTTCAAAACGCAAAACTTTCTGATGAGATCGCATTAACCCTGCCGGCCGTAGATGAGTATGTCGTCAACCATAGCGTCAATGTCATCCAGTCTTTCGTAGATTTCGTCCATACGACGTTGGTATTTATTTTGTGCTGCGATGATGCCAGAAGGAAGATGTAGGAAGCGGTAGTGCCCGAAAGGATTGTTGAATGGTGTGAGATAGGATGATTGGTGATAAGATGGCTAGACCAATACCCTGAACTTGCGTCGAGAACACTGAAGAACTTGACTCTTGCTAGCTTAACTGTGACGTCTCCAAGCGTACGCATATTGTAAAGAGGGTGTTCGATTGCTTGATTTAGGTCCTTTGGGTCTAAACATATCCGAAATTTCCACTTTGGGGTTTTTCCACGATTACCACTGAACTTACCCAACCAGCACTTTCAGGCACTTTAGCAATCACACCCATGCATTCATTCTGTCAATTTCCTGCTTGAGTTTCTTTTTCAGAGCGAAGGCACCACGACGTGGTACTGGTACTACTGGTGCGGCATGTTCTTTCAGGTACAACTTGCACTCACCATCCAATTGCCCATCACCTTTGAAGTACACTCGCTTTGTTCCTGCATGTTGAGGGTTAGACTTCGATAGCTAACACTAACTGCAGCAGATGCAGGTCTACACAGGTGCCCAAACATAGCACTGGGTGCATCTGTTTCTACGATGTAAAACGTTAGTGTCACTTCTTTGTTTGCGCTGTGTACCTTCAATTTCAGTTGACCACGTATCTTCAATTAGGTTCCACCGTATCTCATGGGCCTTGTTGAAGCTCGCTGCAAGCATGTAGACATACCAACTTTCATCGGTGTAGTGTTTACTTGAGCCCCTGTATCAAGCTTGAACTCCAGTGGAATCATTTGATCAGTGAGATGAAGTTTGGCGTATGCTTGGTCACCATCACACATGTTCTTGATGGTGTCGATGAAGAACATAATCAAGAGATTATTCACATATTGTGTTCACAGCTTTCTTTTTGACATTCTACTTTCTGTCTTTGCGTTGTGTTTGCATGCACACAGATTCTAAATGATTCCATTTTCCACCATTATTACAATGCTAGCCCTTAGCAGGGCATTTCTGTCCGTTCCGTTGCAACGGTAATGAGAAATAGTATCCACTTTTTCTTTAACTTCAGGCAACATACTCTTAATCAGGCCTACCATACAAACGGTGAACAAATCATCAAAACTGAACTCATATACACCAAAACAGAACAAAAACCACCAAAACTGCAACAATATCCTCTAAAACCGAAACAATACATCTGTAATCGTTTGAAATGGAAACAAAACTCGCGTATCAGCTACAAGAGCGCGCGAGAACGGTCGCCGAGCGTACAAAACGGCAGTCATAGCATCCCGAAACGGCATACAAATCGTCAAAGATTGGCGGCGAGGGGAGACGAATAGGCTTTCGTACATAAATGAAAGAACAATGTCCACTGATTTAGTTGGTGTCAAATCTTTACCTTCATGCAACAGTGTTTCACGTACGTTTTGTGAATTTGTGTCAAAAACTATGGCGTCCCGTACCATTTCATCACTGTCATAGATTTCAGAATCATGGGCTAACAACTTCAAGTCTGTTTCAAACGTATCTACACTTTCCGTACATGACTGTAACCTATTCCGGAATTTCCATCTCGCAACTATCGGTTTTGACTTTGGACTCACGTATGCTAGAAAAAAAGGTAGAGGGTTGAAACTGTTTACGATCTTTGCCAGCAAATTCAAAAGTGTTAACGATGTCACTTCCTTTATCGCCGACCCACAGAAGTAGGTAACTCATATGAACCTCTTCGTTCCTCGAAGCAAGTGGTCCCAGGAACATAAGTTCCACGTGTTGTCTGAATCGGCGCCATTCTTCGCCGGGGCTTTGTGCCTCCCAATTTACAGTCGGATTAGACTAATTCGACCCAGCCATTAGAACGTTGTATATGGCACTTCTGACCATGTTATGTTCTTCAGGTTTCCTTTATTTAAGTTCATCAAGGGGATTGTATTCAAAAACTCCCGAGAATAAGACACGAGTAGCTTCGGTTCAATGTCAAGCCGACATGTTTATTCAACGACTGACTGACTGAGTTTAGTTTTACGC
The DNA here is from genome assembly GCF_003918875.1 of Haliotis rubra. Lineage (NCBI taxonomy): Eukaryota > Metazoa > Mollusca > Gastropoda > Lepetellida > Haliotidae > Haliotis > Haliotis rubra. The sequence continues at coordinate 218,728 of NW_025765228.1, read as the reverse complement.
CGCACTCAGCAATATTCCAGCTATATGGCAGCAGCCTGTACGTAATCGAGTCTGGACCAGACAATCCAGTGATCAACAGCATGAGCATCGATCTGCGCAATTTGGAACCGATGACATGTGTCAACCAAGTCAGCGAGCCTGACCACCCGATCCCGTTAGTCGCCTCTTACGACAAGCATGGGTTACTGAAGATCAATATTCTAACCCGGACCTTCACGGGTAGTTTATTCAACGAACATACAGTGCCCCCTATGGGGGGGGGGGGGGGGGTTAACGCTGTCAGAGGCCTTTTATCAATAAAGCATAATGTTAAATCAAGTGAACCGCCCGTACAATATGTCGAATACGGCAGTGATGATCGTTCTCCATGTTCATAACAAGAAATACTTGACAGCACAATCTCTGTAGTTGCTTCTTCTCGATATTAGAATGATGACAATAGCGTGACATTTTAACAGAGAAAAATTCACAGGAATGACAAAACCGGCACCTTTGTTTATGGATATAATTTCACAATGAACTGATCAGGCATGACGGATATACTACCTAATGAACATAGATTATTGGATTTTGATGTATATCATTCTACAATGATAAACACCACATTCGTGTAAAATAATTACAAAGGAACTCCGGCTATTGATAATAACGAAAGAAAGAAAAATGGACCAATTTCATATTCTTGTGAAAAAAACCTGTCCTGGTATCCTTTAGTTATTTATCCTAAAGAATTGAACCAAATGTTATCATAGAATTACATATGCATACCTGGGTTACATGGATGAACATATTGGGATAATACCACTAGTGCTAAACTGAAATGGAGAAATAGCAGGCGATAAGTATATGCTACAGAGAGGATATTTTCAGAATGTTTCATTATCTTTCAAAGTAATAATATCATTTCACGTCTTGCCGAATTACCATGTCAGCCAAGCAGCCATACAAATGAGGACGGCTAGAGGTCGGCACTCTGAAGCAATGGCAAGACAGGAAGGGCTGTTGCGGCTGATAAGTTGAAGTTGCCGGTTTGCTTGTCCTCAAGAAGTGAAACTGTACAGGAATAAGGCACACCTGTGCCTAGTAGAAACGTTTCATAAATAACAAATATATGTAAGCAAGAAATTGTAATTAAAAGTGTCTCTGGTCGTCAGACGAGGTGTATATTAATTTATTACTTTATTGAATCAAACTGAAATGTTGATGAAATTATGTATCACGTATTTTACCTCTGTCACAAAGCTGTTAAAATATGTAAAGCAATATCCAGTCCAAGAAGCTATGTTATACCAGTGAAGAGAGATGGGTTAGAATTAGTCTTCAGTAACCCATACGTGTAAGAGGTGACAAACGGAATCTGGTAGTCACTGACTTGGTTGATACATGTAATATCTGCCAATTGAGTAGATCGATGCTCAATAAGTTGATCACTGGATTGTCTGGTCCAGGCTTGATTATTTACAGACAGTCGCTAAATAGCTGGAATATTGCTTAGTGCGGCGTTAAACAACAAACAAAACGCTAACTATTTTAATAGTGATTCTGAATATGCTTATATATACTTGGTAAACATTATTTGTAATAGCTACAAATTTTATTTATTATCATAAATATAAATATGGCTTTGTATTCCTATGCACCATGCGGGTTGTTTGTTTTGGTATATAATAATCGCATGATAAGACTTTCTGGCTGCTTGTGCATCTTCTCAAGATACAGTTCCCTGTCTTCAGGGCAACGAAGGACCCAGTCAGTGGACGGAGAGCTTGCGAGGCAGAGACGCTATGAAATGCGTAAAACTTACTTTTAGTGATTTATACATTAACTTGTCTATTCGTGAAGAACTGAGCTAGAAATGGTGTTCAGTAACGGATACTTAGCATTACCCTTATATACAATACAAAGGTAAGAACAGGCTATATATTGCCAACAACTGAAGGTAGATCACCATACTAGGGACTATGGGGACTTACAGTACAATTGCTTCCTGCATGGACCCTTGCTGGATTTACACCATCCCGTCAGCTATTAGCAATGTTTGGATAATCTAGCCACAAATTAAACGAACATATATTCTACGATTAAAAAAGGGGAGAGTTTAAATTTACTTTGAATGTTTTAGGACTTATGTATCCTCTCAGGAGGACAATCCTTTTACAGTACTTTAACCTCCCTTGAGGATACAGCCACTAACAATCTGAGTTATTAATCAAACTTCCAATCATAAAATATTTATCTATTTACAAATCAGTTAACAAATCTAATTCTTTTAAAAATGAAATAATTCACCAATGTAAGTCATTAGGTAATTCACTTTCTGCCCTTGTGTTTTGCCAAATAGAGGACCGCTGAATGTAAACTGACAATGTTGTTTGAAACGTTTCCATTCCCGTTCAAGATCAACAGCATCCCAGTTCATATGGGGCGTATTACTGTCTCTTGTTGCCATCTGAACAGTTTAGACACGTAAGCTACGAAGATGTTAACTTCTACTCACTGTGCAGCGACAGGCACCAAATTTTTTTCCTGAAAGTTGACAGTATCACTTCACAACAAGTTGCCGGTTTGATGCCTTGAGAACAAGACTCGTCGTTCAGGTCACTAAAAGCTTCAAATGTTTAGTTTGATAGCTTGAAAACCACTTCTGACACCATGTGGCATATCGAACAACACGGCGAACGTTGACGATACGTTTAATGTGCATACCAAACGATACATGCTAGTCGATAACATTCATTACAAGCACTTGATGATTAAACACATTGAACAGAAACATTACTGTAAGTAGCATCACTTCCGATCGATGGCAGTATGTAGCAAAATGATGTAAATTACAGTCAGAACTATCACGCCCATAGTAAATCTATACTGCAAGTCTGTCACACCATAGATTGTATGATGTGCTGACTTTAACTTGTAAAGCACTTGTGTATCATGAAAGTATTTATATCCTAATATATCATTCACACTTTGCTAAGGGCACGTGAAGAGCCACCTCCTCGTGGTGGGTGCTGGGTAACGCTAAGCGCTCTTCGACCCCCCGTTGTGGACCCGGGGGTATATTTGGTCCACCATCCCGTTTGCCGTGGGTTGCGCCCCTGTGTCGGTGGAGGACGGGATTCTGGTGGTTGAGGGCACTGGGAGCCTGGAACCGTGTTCCTTTTGCCCAACACACAACTTTGCCCCTTACTTCACCTAGACGGGTGGTAGAACTGGCCCGGTTCTATCAATCGGCTGGTCACGTCAAGCCCTGTGCAAGGTGGATATATATTTGCACATTTTCTCATTTTGAGGGTATTGGCCTTTTCGATTTCACGATTACTATTTAATTATACGTTAACATGCCTAGAGTCCTATGCCAGAAGGCGGTGGCTCATGGGCCAATCTGGTGATATGGATCTCTGAATACTGAGTTTCTTGAGACTAATGGCATTGGCCGAACCAGCCTGGCATGTGATCTTTTAGAATTTTCATCTATTTATGTCTGTATTTCTGGAGAATAGCATCCCTGTAGCCCTGGTGTTGCAGTCTGGTTTCCACTGTAACATCGTCCTTGTTGACACTCGATGGCGGGTGGGAGCAGGGTTGTCGAACAATATTATTATACCATGGCTCACTCACTCACACACTCTGGTTCATCCAAAACAAATAAGAGGACATCTTTCATCGTCATCTGATGAAGATGTATCCCCTTTATTGAATGATTCCTGGGCAAGGTTCTTGGTTATTGCAACTGATGATGGAAGTCCATTAAATATTTGCCGTATCCAAGGGCATCCAAGGTGTCTGCGGAGAAGTAAAGAATGTCACTCGCCTCCGAAATGGTTCACTCTTGGTTGAATGTGCAAAGCGTCAGCAATCTGTCAATCTGTTGGGCTTACAGCAGTTTGTACACAAACAGGTTGTTGTCTCAGTGCATAAGACTCGCAATACTTGCAGAGATATTGTAAGAGACAGGTCCCGTTGTCTGTCGGATATGACCGAAGAGGAGATTGTGGCAGAGCTGAAGGACCAAGGCGTTACTATGGTGAAGCGTTTTACTAGAAAACAAGCATCAAACATAGTGAAAACAAACATATATCTTTTCACGTTTTGCATGACTACACTTCCCAAATCCATTAAAGCTGGATACTGTAACATCGGAGTGGAGGTATATGTACCAAATCTGCTGCGGTGTTACAAGTGCCAAACATTTGGCCATGGTGCAAGGTCTTGCACCGGTAAATCTGTATGCTCCCGCTGCAGTGAAAGTCATGAGAGTACTGACTGCAATAATACCATAAAATGCTCAAACTGCAGTGGTGACCACCTGGCATCTTGCCCAAAGTTTGAATATGAGGCCAGAATTCTGAAAATCAAATGTACAAACAACATCTCATACTTTGAAGCGAAGAAAGTAGTTAATGCTCAATCCAAATCTTCTACCTGTCCAACATACTCAGCCGCAGCTACTTCCTCTGCTCCGACACCTGTTCCTAAATCTGACTCAGTTTCAACTGAATGTCAAACTGTTATATCTTGGTTGAATGCTGATCCAATAACCTTGATGACAATGATAAAATATCAAACGATCATCAATGCACATCAGCCTCTCAGACTGAGGAAACGCAACCAGACGATGTCAATTCGACTCAGGAAACACAGAGTGTTGCCCACCTTTCAAATAAAGAAAAGAAAAAATTAAGAAGAAAGAACAGGACTCTTCAACATTTAGAAGAGTCTCCTTCGTTGACACCTGTTTCCGGACCCCGAAACCTAACGGAAACAAAATGGAAACTTACGAAACTGCTTCAACTAGGTTTCCGGAACGTTTCTCTACATTTCCTTCAAGTTTCCGGAAAACGGAAACTTACAAATTACCCAGAAACCGGCATGGCTCCAGTGCGTTTCCGTTACCCAGTTTCCATATAAGGCTCCAGTGCGTTTCCGTTACCCAGTTTCCATATAAGGCTCCAGTGCGTTTCCGTTACCCAGTTTCCAGTAAGGCTCCAGTGCGTTTCCGTTACCCTTTTTCCTGTAGGGCTCCAGTGCGTTTCTGCTACCCAGATTCTTGTATGGTTCCAGTGCGTTTCCGCTACGCAGATTCCTATGAGGTTCCATTGGGTTTCCCTTATCCTCTACTTTCAGATGGTTTCATATACATTGTATTTACTTAGTTCAATTATGATTCCCTGTGTTTTTAAGTTTCTATTAATAACTTTTAAAATGTTCCATAAGTTTCAGTAAATCAGAATCTGTATGGCTCCATTTGGTTTCAATCATTAGTATTCAGTGATTACCATATGTCCATATTAAATTATGATTATTCAACTAAATCAACTGTAGTTGAAATGAGTGTATTATATATGTGAATGTATTAGGTCATATATTTTATTCATGATACATTGAAATATAAAATAAACTCATTTCAACTACAGTTACCTCAACACCACATGGACATAGAAATAAATAAATACAAAATCAGGCATGTCAGTCGATTTCTCTTTATTCATCATAAACATATCATATCTATGTTTCAATTAAACATTGACACAAAGCACACAGAGAGAGAGAGAGAGAGAGAGAGAGAGAGAGAGAGAGAGAGAGAGAGAGAGAGAGAGAGAGAGAGAGAGAGAGAGAGAGAGAGAGAGAGAGAGAGTTTTGTTCAAATAAATATTATGGAGGGATTGGCATTTTTTAATTTGAGGGACATTAATTTTTAATCTTAGTCTCAGAAACAACAAATTTAGATGTTCTTGTCCTAAACAGGGTGACTACAGGAGATAATTGAATGTACATCTAGATATTCCATTCTATTCCTAAGACCTTTAGGTGGTTGGAAAGCATCTTGTTGGATGGTGTCGCAAGTTCTTCATTTTTGCTGCTGGAGCTTCAGACACCACTGGCGATGTCAATTCTAGGGTTAGGACTGCAGCCAGCTTCTGTGTTCTTTTCTCTGCCCAGCTAGATCCTTCAGGAGGTGTTGGAGTTTCTGGGGAAAAAATGAAATTCTTGCACTGCGAAAGTTATGTCCAACATTTATTCTTGAGAGCGGCACTTGTTCTAATTAGATAATGGCACATTACGGTGATGGGTAATGGCATGTGATAAGGAAAGGTATTCTGTTACAGGTATATAGCGATGTGATAATATGTAGCACATCATGTCAGTGACTCAGGGTGTTTTAAATTGGTGTCAGGAAGTGTATAAACCGGTACAAATGATATTATATAATCCAGTTTCAGGAACTTACAGATCAGATTCTTTTGTTTCTTTTAGCATCTTTCCTTTGTTTTTCTTTTCCTGTAATCTGCCGACGTCGATCGTCCGTCTTGCTCCTCCAGATTATCCAAAAGGTTTCTATTAAGAAAAGCAAATGAATTAATTTTCATTCGTCCAATAATAGATTATTACAATCCGACACAAACATTCATAAGTTTGATTATTATCATGTATCAAACCAAGTAATAAGTAATTGTGGTATATCAACTACATGTATATGCATTACTGCGGGGTGTGAGAAGTTTTCTATTAACATGACAGACATGATTATGCAGCAAATATGCACTACATAGTATGCTATGTCAATTCTACTGCTAGTACTAGATACCTGACAATGAAATAATTAGATGCTAGATTTACCCAATGGTGAACAAGAAACGAATTAATTGTATTTTGTATTACTGACGTCTCTAATCTTATAAAACCAAACATATATCTTGATTATGATGACGAGCAATAATAAAACTTGGGGTAAGTTTTTTTACCTTAAATAAGTAACGTTTAATGGATTTTCAAGGTACTCCGGGAACTTTTCCATGATTCTTCTCACAATAGCCTAAAACAAAAAGAGACACACATTTGGATCATGAACATATGTCGATCGGTAATATTTTCCACCGGAATATCATGAACTACTGGTTTCATCTATATGTGTTGCCTTGCTGGATACATGTATAACAATTTCTTAAAATATATTTTATTCCATCAATAACCTGGAAAGGCGAACAAGCCAAGTGTCTTATATAAACGCCGCTCCAGTACACGGTTCCAATATAGCTGGATACATAATTGAAATAGTCCGACAAGAAAAGAATAATACTGAGACAAAATTACACTCAGAAAAATGACTGAAGAATAAATATTTGGTTATGGTGTTGGTTGTGCCCAGCAACAAAATGAGCTGCCGCATGAAATAAAAATTAAAAAACATCAGACTCAACGTACAGGAACACAAAGGTATACTTGTCTTATGGTTATATTTTAACGGAATGTTCAGCTGGTATCAACAATAATGTTGTTTTTTAACAGATTTCACACCAAAATGCAATGTCCACATTAATAACCGTGGGAGAAATCGAAATGCGAGCGCACCGTTACTGTAAGATAAAGGTTCCTACCGAAAACGTTTAATTCGATGCAAAATGACTGCTATGATAAGAAGAAAATAATTAATTTTATGTGAAACCTACCTGCCAATTTCTCTGTCTTGGGCTTCCGTTGAGATCGCTTGAGTTCCCGGATCCTTGTTCCCAAAGCTTCGATTGTCAAGTTTGTTGCCATGTGTCAAGAAAACTATAGCAAGTATACAGACTGCCATTTCTACTACCTTACTCTCATAGACTTACTTGAAAACAACAACGAAGTTTTTTCCAATCTCGCGCGTGCACATTTGAACAAAGATGGCGGCATTTCAAACAAAGACTATGGGTAGTCAATTAGGTTGTGTGTTTTTTCAGTTCTATTGTTAACATGCCAATAGTCTGCTTACCCTTCACAAGCTTGGAAAAACACTGATAAGTGCAATATGTGTTTATGTAAATTGTTTGTTTTTACAATGTCCGTCACATCTCGCGAGGCCTCATTCATTCCAAATCAAGCGCTTCCGGTTTCGGGACAACAATTTTAGTATGTGGTCTGACTGCCAGGTGGGGCAGCACATGCTACCTCGACCGTGACGGACCCAGGGACTGGGCAGCTGTCAACCATGGCAGAATTTCCTCAACCTAAAGAATGAAACAATAAGAACGGTGGATGTATTTCCCGTAATAAAGTACTCAAGTAGTCAGTATAAGCTTTTCTTCAGATTTTCAGATGCGTTGATCGTATATGACCGACCCAAATTGATCCTATTTCTGTGTTTTTGACCTGATATTGAATCATATCAAGAACAATGTGATGGTTGATGACCTATTATTTTAAAACCACAAAGCGTAGTTCCCTAAGATTCTGTAGGCAATTAATATTGCATGCAATACAACGATTTTACCCGTATATTTTGTCATCATTCACTTGATGGTCATCTAGTGAACTTAGGTATAGTACTACATGTTATGTAATATATGCATGCAGGTGCAGCAAAAGGAATTATCAGCTGAGTTAAAAACAAACACAGATGAAAGGATTAACCGATAACACGCTAATTGATTTATTACTTTTATCTTGCACGACGTCTTTGTCAAAAGGGCCCGTCAAAAGATAATCTTTATGTTTGTAGAGTTACTAACGTATACTGAAAAGGTTTAGTACCGTGACGTAGACATTTGAGATGTTGGTAACAACAATAAGGGCGACACACAGGGATTTTCAGGTTGACCGCACTTGGAGAACAATGGACATAATCTGTGATGATAGGCATGCAGGTAACACTAAATTCCCAAGTTGAAAACAAAATAAATTGTACAACGAAGTGATATCCGTAGAAAATACCAGATGTTAGATAATATTTTACATATTCATGACATGGCAACAACAATAAAATCCATTAAAATGACATCTTGGCACAAATTATTTTAATCATCATAATGATAAAACAATTTCATAATACATGTACATAGTACACATCCAGTCTACACTGCAGTTTCATTAAGCATGAAACTGCTTCTGCGAACGCAAGTACATTTATTCTTCCTGTTTATCTTACATGTTGTATTTATTGTCACAGCGGATATTTATAAATTATGCCTTTATATCATTGTTGACACGTTCGTGGTTACGTATGTCAGGATGTTTGGTGACTATATCATCTACAGTGGAGACAGCTGAGACTCTACAACATACCCAGCACATCCAAGATGTAGCATTTCTCTAAAGCGTACCATCCATACATACAGCCTCGTGAAGTCGGAATGAACTTTTACTTTACACATGTAACTGCTGTTTTGCCATAATAAAAGTGATGAATTATGGCCAGCATATTATGTACCAAAATTGATGAGTTGGTGCTTACTCATATCAATCAAAACAAGCTAAGTGAGTTCAATTTCATTGATTTTCATCATGTAAGTGAACAAGGGGTGAGTTAGTGTCACCTATTTCGCTAGGTATTTCAGAAAGCTAATCCCTTTAAAACAACATGCACCGTTTCTAAAGAATTGTGACATTATGTAAAAACTTGTCAGGTGTATTATCTTTGGTGTCCAGTGAAACCCGATCACGTGACATGAAACAGTTTTTGGGCAGCTGCCGATGAATGGCATATCGTTCCATTATGTGGATACTGATGGATACTTTTCTCGAACAAGGTAATAGCCCATTAGTTTTGTTATTACGTTAGTTGGTTTTAAGTTTGATATCTGTATTTTGTTTTCATTTTTCTTGTAGCATTCAACAAAATTATTCCACAAACAACATTGTCCATGTGAGTTATAAGCCCCCACCTCTCCTCTTCTGACAATCCAGGGCGTACCCAACAAGATCTCTTAGTTTTTCAGGTTGTAAACTGATTCCCTTATATTTTAGGTACTCGATGACATATTTAGAAAGCCATTTAATAAATTTATGAGGTTCCAAAGTGCTTATAAATATGATAATGGATCAATAATGATAATACTATAATTAAAAGGCAAAACGTTCATTGACTTCATTTTCTTTCAATCCCAACATTTTTCACCACTGGCATATGACGTTAAACTTAAACATATTTTATATCTATAGGTCTACTTTGTAATTTGTTGAAGCCTGTATTATGTTCTTTATTGGACATTTACGAACTATTGTCCTTTTTGGTACAGTTATGTGTAATGTGCATAACCACTCCCAGTTAGTTGTATTAGTATGTATCACTTTGAGAAAAACAAACGGAAAGCCAATGGGTAACTGAAACCTAATGGAGCCTTACCGGTTCCTCAGTAATTTAAAAGTTTAAGGCATCTGTGAGTGTACCTAACAAACCGTTAAGGAGACAAAGTAGAATCTTAAGTTTCCGTAATATGGTTTAACTTTTCCTGAAATTATTCTTCTTCATGTGACAGTATCTTTTATTTGAATACTGGTGTACACTGAGAACACTAAACTGAAACTTACATACATGGAATACATAGACAGTTTAGCGTAGGTTAATGTCGGTTATATGCTGAATATACTGGTATATATGGAGTAATTTCCTCTACGTTCGTTTCATTGACGTTCCCATCAATGATGGTTTCAAGCTGCTTTATGCAATAGAAACTACCAATGATACTTTACTTTAAATTTCCGTTTCTGGAAACTAACTTTGTTGGTTTCCGGTAGTTTCCAGTCGCTGAAACTAACCTTGGAAATTTATATTTTAATGTGTGCATTATATAAAAAAAAATTACCTGTCTGCGAAAGACAGTAAAATAACTAGTCTGTCACAAATGTACACTAAAAACATATAACCATAAACACTTATACAGTACAGTATAAAAATGGGCTATTGCTTTTCCTCCCTGCATGGGCCCAAGCTGGATACTGTATATAGAAATTATTTTACAAGTGTAACAGTAAATTAATATAGCCCCCAATGGAACAACACAAAGCTAAGTTTGCCATTTCATCAAAGCTGAAACCAACAGACTTGTCAGTTTCCGGGTACAGAAACCTAGCTGAAACCTACATTACCCAGTATCCAATAGGTTTCCGCAACAACGGAAACTAAGTCATTTTGCTATGAATCTTTCAGCGACCTGAAACTAAATGGAAACTCATAATGACAGTTTCAGTTGTAGAAATCAGACGGAAACCTAGATTTGTTAGTTTCAGTTTGGTAAACTACGCGGAAACTCACATTGTCTGTTTCCGGATGCTGAAACCAAGCGGAAACATACATTACCCAGTATCCATTAGGTTTTCCTTCACTGCTGAATTTCTTTCTAAGTTGAGGGTGAGATGGCCGCTTCCGGTTCGCACACTGACCACGATGAAGTCCTGCAGTCGGCAGAAGGTTTCAGATGAGATGTCTGGATGAACGATGTCGACGATGGCCTCCATACCTAAGACAAAACGACACACACGAAGATAAAGACATGGTTTTAACATTGTTTAATATAGATTTACACTTTGAAGGGATGCGTTTCGTGAAACAGGATATTATTATTCAAAACAGATTCGTGACGTTGTAGCTCACCTGGATATGTGGAGCTGTGAGGTAGCCTAGTGGTTAGCTCACCTGAATATGTGGGACTGGGAGGTAGCGTAGTGGTTAGCTCACCTGAATATGTGGGGCTGTGAGGTAGCGTAGTGGTTACCTCACCTGGACATTTAGGGCTGTGAGGTAGCCTACTGGTTAGCTCACCTGGATATGTTGGACTGTGAGGTACCTTAGTGGTTAGCTCACCTGAATATGTGGGACTGTGAGGTAGCGTAGTGGTTAGCTCACCTGGATATGTTTGACTCTTGAGGTAGCCTAGTGGTTAGCTCACCTGGATATGTGGGATTGCGAGGTAGCCTAGTGGTTAGCTCACCTGGATATGTAGGACTGCGAGGTTGCCTAGTGGTTAGCTCACCTGGATATATGGGGCTGTGAGGTAGCCTAGTGGTTAGCTCACCTGGATATGTGGGACTGGGAGGTAGCGTATTGGTTAGCTCACCTGAATATGTGGGGCTGTGAGATAGTGTAGTGGTTAGCTCACCTGGATATGTGGGATTGGGAGGTAGCGTATTGGTTAGCTCACCTGGATATGTGGGACTTCGAGGTAGCCTAGTGGTTAGCTCACCTGGATATGTGGGACTGTGAGGATGCCTAGTGGTTAGCTCACCTGGATATGTGGGACTGCGAGGTAGCCAAGTGGTTTAGCTCACCTGGATATGTAGGACTGCGAGGTAACCTAGTGGTTAGCTCACCTGAATATGTGGGACTGTGAGGATGCCTAGTGGTTAGCTCACCTGGATATGTGGGACTGCGAGGTAGCCAAGTGGTTTAGCTCACCTGGATATGTGGACTGCGAGAGGTAACCTAGTGGTTAGCTCACCTGGATATGTGGGACTGGGAGGTAGCGTAGTGGTTAGCTCACCTGAATATGTAGGACTATGAGGTAGCGTAGTGGTTAGCTCACCTGGATATGTGGGATTGCGAGGTAGTCCAGTGGTAACCTCCCACCTGGATATGTAGGACTCACGAGGTAGCCTAGTGGTTAGCTCACCTGGATATGTGGGACTGTGAGGCAGCCTAGTGGTTAGCTCACCTGGATATGTAGGACCGCGAGGTAGCCTAGTGGTTAGATCACCTGGATATGTGGGACTGGGAGGTAGCGTAGTGGTTAGCTCACCCTGAATATGTGGGGCTGTGAGGTAGCGTGGTGGTTAGCTCACCTGAATATGTGGGGCTGTGAGGCAGCCTACTGGTTAGCCTCACCTGAATATGTGGGGCTGTGAGGCAGCCCAGTGGTTAGCCCACCTGAATATGTGGGACTGGGAGGTAGCGTGGTGGTTAGCTCACCCGAATATGTGGGGCTGTGAGGGTAGCGTAGTGGTTAGCTCACCTGGACATTTAGGGCTGCGAGGTAGCCTACTGGTTGGGCCTCACCTGAATATGTGGGACTGGGAGGTAGCCCAGTTGTTAGCTCACCTGGATATGTAGGATTTGAGGGTAGCCCAGTGGTTAGCTCACCTGGATATGTGGGATTGCGAGGTAGCCTAGTGGTTAGCTCACCTGGATATGTAGGACTGCGAGGTTGCCTAGTGGTTAGCTCACCTGGATATATGGGGCTGTGAGGTAGCCTAGTGGTTAGTTCACCTGAATATGTGGGACTGGGAGGTAGCGTGCAGTGGTTAGCTCACCTGAATATGTGGGGTGTGAGGTAGTGTAGTGGTTAGCTCACCCGGACATTTAGGGCTGTGAGGTAGCCTACTGGTTAGCTCACCTGGGTATGTGGGATTGGGAGGTAGCGCATTGGTTAGCTCACCTGGATATGTGGGACTGGGAGGTAGCCAAGTGGTTTAGCTCACCTGGATATGTAGGACTACTTGAGGTTACCTAGTGGTTAGCTAACCTGGATATGTGGGACTGGGAGGTAGCGTAGCTTGAGTTAAGCTCACCTGAATATGTAGGACTATGAGGTAGTGTAGTGGTTAGCTCACCTGGATATGTGGGGCTGTGAGGATGCCTAGTGGTTAGCTCACCTGGATATGTGGGACCGCTTGAGGTAGCCAAGTGGTTTAGCTCACCTGGATATGTGGGACTGCGAGGTAAGCGTAGTGGTTAGCTCACCTGGATATGTTGGACTGCTTGAGTAGCGTGCAGTGGTTAGCTCACCTGGATATGTAGGACTGCGAGGTAGCTGAGTGGTTAGATCACCTGGATATGTCGGGCTGTGAGGTAGCGTAGTGGTTAGCTCACCTGAATATGTGGGACTGGGAGGTAGCTGAGTGGTTAGCTCACCTGAATATGTGGGGCTGTGAGGTAGCTTCGTGGTTAGCTCACCTGAATATGTGGGGCTGTGAGGTGGTCTTGTGGTTAGCTCACCTGAATATGTGGGGCTGTGAGGTAGCCTAGTGGTTAGCTCACCTGGATATGTGGAACTGTGAGGAAGCGTAGTGGTTAGCTCACCTGAATATGTAGGACTGTGAGGTAGCCTAGTGGTTAGCTCACCTGGATATGTGGGACTGGGAGGTAGCCTGGTGGTTAGCTCACCTGAATATGTGGGGCTGTGAGGTAGCGTAGTGGTTAGCTCACCTGGATATGTGGGACTGGGAGGTAGCGTATTGGTTAGCTCACCTGAATATGTGGGGCTGTGAGATAGTGTAGTGGTTAGCTCACCTGGATATGTGGGATTGGGAGGTAGCGTATTGGTTAGCTCACCTGGATATGTGGGACTTCGAGGTAGCCTAGTGGTTAGCTCACCTGGATATGTGGGACTGTGAGGATGCCTAGTGGTTAGCTCACCTGGATATGTGGGACTGCGAGGTAGCCTAGTGGTTTAGCTCACCTGGATATGTAGGACTGCGAGGTAACCTAGTGGTTAGCTCACCTGAATATGTGGGACTGTGAGGATGCCTAGTGGTTAGCTCACCTGGATATGTGGGACTGCGAGGTAGCCAAGTGGTTTAGCTCACCTGGATATGTAGGACTGCGAGGTAACCTAGTGGTTAGCTCACCTGGATATGTGGGACTGGGAGGTAGCGTAGTGGTTAGCTCACCTGAATATGTAGGACTATGAGGTAGCGTAGTGGTTAGCTCACCTGGATATGTGGGATTGCGAGGTAGTCCAGTGGTAACCTCACCTGGATATGTAGGACTGCGAGGTAGCCTAGTGGTTAGCTCACCTGGATATGTGGGACTGTGAGGTAGCCTAGTGGTTAGCTCACCTGGATATGTAGGACTGCGAGGTAGCCTAGTGGTTAGATCACCTGGATATGTGGGACTGGGAGGTAGCGTAGTGGTTAGCTCACCCTGAATATGTGGGGCTGTGAGGTAGCGTAGTGGTTAGCTCTCACCTGAATATGTGGGGCTGTGAGGCAGCCTACTGGTTAGCTCACCTGAATATGTGGGAGCTGTGAGAGTAGCCTAGTGGTTAGCTCACCTGAATATGTGGGACTGGGAGGTAGCGTAGTGGTTAGCTCACCTGAATATGTGGGGCTGTGAGGGGTAGCGTAGTGGTTAGCTCACCCCTGGACATTTAGAGGGCTGCAGGTAGCCTACTGGTTAGCTCACCTGAATATGTGGGACTGGGAGGTAGCCTAGTTGTTAGGTCACCTGGATATGTAGGATTGCGAGGTAGCCTAGTGGTTAGCTCACCTGGATATGTGGGATTGCGAGGTAGCCTAGTGGTTAGCTCACCTGGATATGTAGGACTGCGAGGTTGCCTAGTGGTTAGCTCACCTGGATATATGGGGCTGTGAGGTAGCCTAGTGGTTAGTTCACCTGAATATGTGGGACTGGGAGGTAGCGTAGTGGTTAGCTCACCTGAATATGTGGGGGTGTGAGGTAGTGTAGTGGTTAGCTCACCTGGACATTTAGGGCTGTGAGGTAGCCTACTGGTTAGCTCACCTGGGTATGTGGGATTGGGAGGTAGCGTATTGGTTAGCTCACCTGGATATGTGGGACTGGGAGGTAGCCAAGTGGTTTAGCTCACCTGGATATGCAGGGACTGCGGGTTACCTGGTGGTTAGCTAACCTGGATATGTGGGACTGGGAGGTAGCGTAGCGGTTAGCTCCACCCGGAATATGTAGGACTATGAGGTAGTGTAGTGGTTAGCTCACACCTGGATATGTGGGGCTGTGAGGATGCCTAGTGGTTAGCTCACCTGGATATGTGGGACTGCGAGGTAGCCGTGGTTTAGCTCACCTGGATATGTGGGACTGCGAGGTAGCGTAGTGGTTAGCTCACCTGGATATGTTGGACTGCGAGGTAGCGTAGTGGTTAGCTCACCTGGATATGTAGGACTGCGAGGTAGCTGAGTGGTTAGATCACCTGGATATGTCGGGCTGTGAGGTAGCGTAGTGGTTAGCTCACCTGAATATGTGGGACTGGGAGGTAGCGTAGTGGTTAGCTCACCTGAATATGTGGGGCTGTGAGGTAGCTTCGTGGTTAGCTCACCTGAATATGTGGGGCTGTGAGGTGGTCTTGTGGTTAGCTCACCTGAATATGTGGGGCTGTGAGGTAGCCTAGTGGTTAGCTCACCTGGATATGTGGAACTGTGAGGAAGCGTAGTGGTTAGCTCACCTGAATATGTAGGACTGTGAGGTAGCCTAGTGGTTAGCTCACCTGGATATGTGGGACTGGGAGGTAGCCTGGTGGTTAGCTCACCTGAATATGTGGGGCTGTGAGGTAGCGTAGTGGTTAGCTCACCTGAATATGTGGGGCTATGAGGTAGCCTAGTGGTTAGCTCACCATGATATGTGGGACTGTGAGGTAGCGTATTGGTTAGCTCACCTGAATATGTTGGATTGTGAGGTAGCCTATTGGTTAGCTCACCTGGATATGTGGGACTTCGAGGTAGCCTAGTGGTTAGCTCACCTGGTTATGTAGGACTGCGAGGTTGCCTAGTGGTTAGCTCACCTGAATATGTGGGGCTGTGAGGTAGCCTGGAGGTTAGCTCACCTGAATATGTGAGGCTGTGAGGTAGCGTAATGGTTAGCTCACCTGGACATTTGGGACTGGGAGGTAGCGTAGTGGTTAGCTCACCTGGATATGTGGGACTGCGAGGTAGCCTAGTGGTTAGCTCACCTCGATATGTGGGACTGCGAGGTAGCCAAGTGGTTTAGCTCACCTGGATGTGTAGGACTGCGAGGTAACCTAGTGGTTAGCTCACCTGGATATGTGGGACTGCGAGGTAGCCTAGTGGTTAGCTCACCTGGATATGTGGGACTGCTAGGTAACGTAGTTGTTAGCTCACCTGGATATGTGGGACTGCGAGGTAGCGTAGTGGTTAGCTCATCTGGATATGTGGGACTGCGAGGTAGCCAAGTGGTTAGCTCACCTGGATATGTGGGACTGTGAGGTAGTCTAGTGGATAAAGCGTTCGCTCTTCAAAAACTCGGGCTAGCTACTCCAAATGGTTAGAAGGTGTGAAACCCATTGATGGTGTCCCCCGCCGTGATATTACTGGAATATTGCTAAATGCGTCGTATAACTAAACTCACTCAATCACCTGGATATGCAATGAAAAGATTTAAGATGTCAACAATGGACAATAAAAGATATTTCTCAGCGTCGATATCAAACTGTATTCAACAGATCCACTGCCGGCTAAAGGACAAACATGAAACAAGTAAATAAACTTGGACAATGTGCAATTGAAAATGTAATTTGTCTTTTTATAATAGTGAGGCACCTAGTACTATACTGACACGCACGTTTATATATTAAGTTTATGAATTCTGAGTAATATGGGAAAAAGTGTTGATTTAAAAAACATTTCCTTGGTCAGCGTAATACATTGACTCATAAGGTTGAACATATTGCGAAATGATACTTTTGCTGTTGATCACTGGATTGTCTTTCCAGACTATTTCCATACCGCCGCCATAACGCTGGAATATTGCGGTGTGCGGCGTAAAACAAGAACAAACAATAATGCTGAAGTCATGTCGCATAACACAATTACACATAACACAATTACACATAACACAATTACGAAATGTGACACGTTGTAATTACATCTAAGAAAATTGATAGAAAATGAAACCATGTGATGAACCAATATGAGAATGCGGTAACCGCAAATTTTGCCCATAAAAATCATCTATGTTTCAATTTACAACATCTTCAATTGATATACACTGAGTCAAAAAAAAAACTTCACAAAGGGGTTCGATCTGCCCGGCGGGGATTAGACGCCTTGTACGTCCTACACTTGAAAGACAACGTGTATAGGCGGGTGTCCCTTGCAGATTTTAAAGAACCCGAATGGTTGATCAACATGACCCTCACCTCACCTTACATCTCTTTCGATGGAAATAATTTTGTCTCCGAGGTTAAGAATGACGGTATCTTGCTCACACCTTCATTTCGTTGGATAATACCCAAGTTATACAAATACCAGGTTACACGGGCAACATGTTAGCTCCAAACGGTGATCTTACATTTTTAGAGTTCCAAGTACGCCACGGTTACCAGGAGGGGCTTTCGGTTATGGGGCCAGACACCACACTCATCATAGAAGTCTATCTCGGTAACACTCAACAGGCCCAAATACCAACGTTGCCGTACCATCGTACGACCAGGATCGGCCCTCTTCGTAAGCTCGAGGGGGTCCGTACTTTGGTCCAAGTTACGCCTATTGATATCTCACTAATTACATTGAATAAAAGTCTAAGCCTTATAATCCTCAAGTACATTGATCGCCTATTAAATGAAACCCAATTAAAAAATATCTTGTAGTATATATTATACGCACAGGATGGGCCTGTACCCAGTCGTAGAGGAAGTAGTGAAGACACTGGAAACCATAGACGGGTTCCGCTTGAGGGAGTTATGCAACGTAAAACGCCAACTAGAACAAGACCGCGACAGACGGGCAGCATTATGCAAGAAGTATCATAGGGCTTTCAATGTCGTGGATGGGGTTGAGACCACCCATATGACAACCAGCATGGGACTAGGAGCGGCAGGTGTTGGGTTATTGGCCACCATCGTGGCTAGGCATCGAGATAACAGCTGGGGTGTCAGGGTTGGCGGGGTTGGTGTTTAAGTTTGCATCCCGCAGACTGCATCGTAAAACGTTGAAGCACGACGACGTCAGGGTTCTAGCTGAAGCAAAGCTGAACACGGTAAGCGACCACATTTCCACCGCACTCACTGACAGTAAAGTCTACGAGGAGGAGTTTCGTTTGGTCCTCTCTGAACTCACCAAGTACCACAAGATGAAGCAGGAGATTCGGTCCAAGTCCCGTAAGAGTACTATCAACGAAGACGAGAAAAAAAAAGTTCATAGAACATAGTACATAGAAGGGGTACGACAAGCCCGGCAAGCCTTCATCATGAAGACCAAAGAGCTCATAAACGATTCACATTAAACGGTTTCGTTGAGGTCAACATGATATAAGGTGGCCACAATAGTGTCACCTAACCAGGAAGTGTTGGTTCGCGGTCATAGTGACCAGGATGTTAACTGGGGATTCAAACAGTGGTATGCACACTAGCAGAGAGAGATAAGGGCCTGACAAAAGCTTTATTTCATCAATAAAGCTTTACTCGCGTTGTTGAGGCATTTTCCCCCTCACCTTATCTTATAAGGGGTCGTTGTAGACTAACAATTAGTCCCTGAATATATATAATATTGATCGTAACAAATAAACCCTTTAAGCAGTCCCAGTGAGTTTTGCTTCATTGAGGGCTTTAGCATTGCATAGAGGGCTAGGGTGTAGGGAAAATAATGTGGTTCAGGGACTGTGAGACAGACTATGGGGTGCCGTGCTGGCCTAGTGGTTAAGAGTTTTCGTTCGTCACGCCGAAAACCACCTGAGGAAGAGTCCACGAACCAGAATATGGACTCATTGAACCTAAACATTCAGTAATAATTCAAAAGCTGTAATACAAACAAACAATTTTCTCACCAACTTTCATTATTTGGACGATGTCAATCGTGTGTTTATAAGCATTGGTTGGTTATGACAGTAGGAGTTCGTGGAAGGGTGTGTATACTGCTCCACTTGTGTGAATGTGTGTTTCTTGAGAGAAGAACACAACAAACCATAAGTCAGGATCCTGTTGGAAAAAAACAACACAAATAGGAAAACGAGGAGGGTGTTTCCATACGGTCTCCCATCACAACAGACTTATGACCGTGACAGTTGATCTTTGCACATGTGTCGAATATCTTGAGCAATACCCAGTAACCAGGATGTGGGTCTTTTGTGTAACAGCTGCGTGAAAAAGCGGCGTGTTAAGTGATGCGGATTTAAACAGCTTGTGTATAGAAGGCTATACAGTGGTCTCGGTGCGGTATGGAATACTGTAAGGGACATCTTCTCCTTCTCACAATCTCGCATTCAAGATTTTTCAAAACACGAAAACAGGCATCCAGCGTATATTGTGAGAACGTCCTTTACAGCGTTCTGCGTTGCCAAATTTTTTAGTTCTTCTTTTCATACATTTTGGTCATATTTGTATCCGAAGCTGGTCATCGCAATTATATTCCCTACAGTATCCCATAGTCGGAATATTTTGTTTCAACATTTATGTATTGCGCATTACATGTAAACTTCCTGGTTCAAAGAATTCAAAGTGTGTGTCGGTGAGCTATTTTAAGCATGTTGTCCATGTCATGATTAAGTGTTTTTGCTTGAATGAATCTTGATATCTCCAGCCAAGGAATTTACTTTTTCTATAACTGAAGTGCAAAACAAAGGAAACACCTAGTATTTTGCGGTTATCTTTTCAAAAAGTAAGTCGCACACATGTTGCCAAGACACCACAGATACGTTTCACTGTGGTTTGCTGGGGATGTCTTAAAATCCGAAATTTGTTCAATCGCCCGAGCATGTTAGACGTCATCAATATATTTTACAGCCGATTGGAATTGTTAGTGGAATACGTGTTAAAAGGCACGCATTAAGTGATCTTCACGATCTTCACGATCTTCAATCTGAATTGATACGAAGGGGTACAATGACATGTGTCAACCAAGTCAGCGAGCCTGACCACCCGATCCCGTTAGTCGCCACGTACGACAAGCATGGGTTACCGAAGATCAATTCTATCCCAGATACTCACGGGTCGAGACTCAATGTATTGAATGAGATAGGGTCCATTGGGTTTCCCTTATCCTCTACTTTCAGATGGTTTCATATACATTGTATTTACTAGTTCAATTATGATTCCCTGTGAATTTCGTTTCTATTAATAACTTTTAAAATGTTCCATAAGTTTCAGTAAATCAGAATCTGTATGGCTCCATTTGGTTTCAATCATTAGTATTCATGTCCATATTAAATTATGATTATTCAACTAAATCAACTGTAGTTGAAATGAGTGTATTATATATGTGAATGTATTAGGTCATATATTTTATTCATGATACATTGAAATATAAAATAAACTCATTTCAACTACAGTTACCTCAACACCACATGGACATAGAAATAAATAAATACAAAATCAGGCATGTCAGTCGATTTCTCTTTATTCATCATAAACATATCATATCTATGTTTCAATTAAACATTGACACAAAGCACACAGAGAGAGAGAGAGAGAGAGAGAGAGAGAGAGAGAGAGAGAGAGAGAGAGAGAGAGAGAGAGAGAGAAAGAGAGAGAGAGAGTAAGAAAGAGAGAGAGTAGTTTGTTCAAATAAATATTATGGAGGGATTGGCATTTTTTAATTTGAGGGACATTAATCTTTAATCTTAGTCTCAGAAACAACAAATTTAGATGTTCTTGTCCTAAACAGGGTGACTACAGAAGATAATTGAATGTACATCTAGATATTCCATTCTATTCCTAAGACCTTTAGGTGGTTGGAAAGCATCTTGTTGGATGGTGTCGCAAGTTCTTCATTTTTGCTGCTGGAGCTTCAGACACCACTGGCGATGTCAATTCTAGGGTTAGGACTGCAGCCAGCTTCTGTGTTCTTTTCTCTGCCCAGCTAGATCCTTCAGGAGGTGTTGGAGTTTCTGGGGGAAAAAATTCTTGCACTGCGAAAGTTATGTCCAACATTTATTCTTGAGAGCGGCACTTGTTCTAATTAGATAATGGCACATTACGGTGATGGGTAATGGCATGTGATAAGGAAAGGTATTCTGTTACAGGTATATAGCGATGTGATAATATGTAGCACATCATGTCAGTGACTCAGGGTGTTTTAAATTGGTGTCAGGAAGTGTATAAACCGGTACAAATGATATTATATAATCCAGTTTCAGGAACTTACAGATCAGATTCTTTTGTTTCTTTTAGCATCTTTCCTTTGTTTTTCTTTCCTGTAATCTGCCGACGTCGATCGTCCGTCTTGCTCCTCCAGATTATCCAAAAGGTTTCTATTAAGAAAAGCAAATGAATTAATTTTCATTCGTCCAATAATAGATTATTACAATCCGACACAAACATTCATAAGTTTGATTATTATCATGTATCAAACCAAGTAATAAGTAATTGTGGTATATCAACTACATGTATATGCATTACTGCGGGGGGTGTGAGAAGTTTTCTATTAACATGACGGGTGCAGGCTAAAACGGAACCGCGTCAAAACGGTACCAAAAACCAATTGGCGAAAACGGAATCACTCTGTCGAAAACGGAACCAATTTTCTCTGGCGAAAACGGAACCACATTATTAAAAAAAAACATCAAAATACTACTAGTATTTATTTAGCATGTATCATGACATTGAGTTGTAACAGAGCAGTCATGAGTTGCTGTTTTAATGAAGCTTGTCAACCCATCAAAGACGCCGCTGTTTTCTTTGGAACAATATGCATGAGGCGTGTTCATTAACTAGTGTTTATAACATGTTTTGATAATCAACATGTTTATACTGCATTAAAAACAACAAGTTTTGAGAAGAGACAAGTTTATTTGGTCAGCCGATAGATGTGAATGGAAGAGTCAACCATGTCAACAGCAAGTATCCATTTTAAATCATTATCGTTGAGCACTTAGTTAACGTAAAGTTTTATTTATACATTTAATTTAGAGCTAAAATTTTATGGTTCCGTTTTCGCCAAGTCAAGGTTCCGTTTTCGCTAAGTCAAGGTTCCGTTGTCGCCAAGTCAAAGTTCCGTCTTCGCCAATTTGGTTCCGTTTTGGATAGTACCGTTTTGGCGTGGTGCCGTTTTAGCTATAACCCAACATGACAGACATGATTATGCAGCAAATATGCACTACATAGTATGCTATGTCAATTCTACTGCTAGTACTAGATACCTGACAGTGAAATAATTAGATGCTAGATTTACCCAATGGTGAACAAGAAACGAATTAATTGTATTTTGAACACGTCTCTAATCTTATAAAACCAAACATATATCTTGATTATGATGACGAGCAATAATAAAACTTGGGGTAAGTTTTTTTTACCTTAAATAAGTAACGTTTAATGGATTTTCCAGGTACTCCGGGAACTTTTCCATGATTCTTCTCACAATAGCCTAAAACAAAAAGAGACACACATTTGGATCATGAACATATGTCGATCGGTAATATTTTCCACCGGAATATCATGAACTACTGGTTTCATCTATATGTGTTGCCTTGCTGGATACATGTATAACAATTTCTTAAAATATATTTTTATTCCATCAATAACCTGGAAAGGCGAACAAGCCAAGTGTCTTATATAAACGCCGCTCCAGTACACGGTTCCAATATAGCTGGATACATAATTGAAATAGTCCGACAAGAAAAGAATAATACTGAGACAAAATTACACTCAGAAAAAATGACTGAAGAATAAATATTTGGTTATGGTGTTGGTTGTGCCCAGCAACAAAATGAACTGCCGCATGAAATAAAAATTAAAAAACATCAGACTCAACGTACAGGAACACAAAGGTATACTTGTCTTATGGTTATATTTTAACGGAATGTTCAGCTGGTATCAACAATAATGTTGTTTTTTAACAGATTTCACACCAAAATGCAATGTCCACATTAATAACCGTGGGAGAAATCGAAATGCGAGCGCACCGTTACTGTAAGATAAACGTTCCTACCGAAAACGTTTAATTCGATGCAAAATGACTGCTATGATAAGAAGAAAATAATTAATTTTATGTGAAACCTACCTGCCAATTTCTCTGTCTTGGGCTTCCGTTGAGATCGCTTGAGTTCCCGGATCCTTGTTCCCAAAGCTTCGATTGTCAAGTTTGTTGCCATGTGTCAAGAAAACTATAGCAAGTATACAGACTGCCATTTCTACTACCTTACCCTCATAGACTTACTTGAAACAACAACGAAGTTTTTTTCCAATCTCGCGCGTGCACATTTGAACAAAGATGGCGGCATTTCAAACAAAGACTATGGGTAGTCAATTAGGTTGTGTGTTTTTTCAGTTCTATTGTTAACATGCCAATAGTCTGCTTACCCTTCACAAGCTTGGAAAAACACTGATAAGTGCAATATGTGTTTATGTAAACTGTTTGTTTTTTACAATGTCCGTCACATCTCGCGAGGCCTCATTCATTCCAAATCAAGCGCTTCCGGTTTCGGGACAACAATTTTAGTATGTGGTCTGACTGCCAGGTGGGGCAGCACATGCTACCTCGACCGTGACGGACCCAGGGACTGGGCAGCTGTCAACCATGGCAGAATTTCCTCAACCTAAAGAATGAAACAATAAGAACGGTGGATGTATTTCCCGTAATAAAGTACTCAAGTAGTCAGTATAAGCTTTTCTTCAGATTTTCAGATGCGTTGATCGTATATGACCGACCCAAATTGATCCTATTTCTGTGTTTTTGACCTGATATTGAATCATATCAAGAACAATGTGATGGTTGATGACCTATTATTTTAAAACCACAAAGCGTAGTTCCCTAAGATTCTGTAGGCAATTAATATTGCATGCAATACAACGATTTTACCCGTATATTTGTCATCATTCACTTGATGGTCATCTAGTGAACTTAGGTATAGTACTACATGTTATGTAATATATGCATGCAGGTGCAGCAAAAGGAATTATCAGCTGAGTTAAAAAAACAAACACAGATGAAAGGATTAACCGATAACACGCTAATTGATTTATTACTTTTATCTTGCACGACGTCTTTGTCAAAAGGGCCCGTCAAAAGATAATCTTTATGTTTGTAGAGTTACTAACGTATACTGAAAAGGTTTAGTACCGTGACGTAGACATTTGAGATGTTGGTAACAACAATAAGGGCGACACACAGGGATTTTCAGGTTGACCGCACTTGGAGAACAATGGACATAATCTGTGATGATAGGCATGCAGGTAACACTAAATTCCCAAGTTGAAAACAAAATAAATTGTACAACGAAGTGATATCCGTAGAAAATACCAGATGTTAGATAATATTTTACATATTCATGACATGGCAACAACAATAAAATCCATTAAAATGACATCTTGGCACAAATTATTTTAATCATCATAATGATAAAACAATTTCATAATACATGTACATAGTACACATCCAGTCTACACTGCAGTTTCATTAAGTATGAAACTGCTTCTGCGAACGCAAGTACATTTATTCTTCCTGTTTATCTTACATGTTGTATTTATTGTCACAGCGGATATTTATAAATTATGCCTTTATATCATTGTTGACACGTTCGTGGTTACGTATGTCAGGATGTTTGGTGACTATATCATCTACAGTGGAGACAGCTGAAACTCTACAACATACCCAGCACATCCAAGATGTAGCATTTCTCTAAAGCGTACCATCCATACATACAGCCTCGTGAAGTCGGAATGAACTTTTACTTTACACATGTAACTGCTGTTTTGCCATAATAAAAGTGATGAATTATGGCCAGCATATTATGTACCAAAATTGATGAGTTGGTGCTTACTCATATCAATCAAAACAAGCTAAGTGAGTTCAATTTCATTGATTTTCATCATGTAAGTGAACAAGGGGTGAGTTAGTGTCACCTATTTCGCTAGGTATTTCAGGAAGCTAATCCCTTAAAACAACATGCACCTTTTCTATAGAATTGTGACATTATGTAAAAACTTGTCAGGTGTATTATCTTTGGTGTCCAGTGAAACCCGATCACGTGACATGAAACAGTTTTTGGGGGCAGCTGCCGATGAATGGCATATCGTTCCATTATGTGGATACTGATGGATACTTTTCTCGAACAAGGTAATAGCCCATTAGTTTTGTTATTACGTTAGTTGGTTTTAAGTTTGATATCTGTATTTTGTTTTCATTTTTCTTGTAGCATTCAACAAAATTATTCCACAAACAACATTGTCCATGTGAGTTATAAGCCCCCACCTCTCCTCTTCTGACAATTCAGGGGCGTACCCAACAAGATCTCTTAGTTTTTTTCAGGTTGTAAACTGATTCCCTTATATTTTAGGTACTCGATGACATATTTAGAAAGCCATTTAATAAATTTATGAGGTTCCAAAGTGCTTATAAATATGATAATGGATCAATAATGATAATACTATAATTAAAAGGCAAAACGTCCATTGACTTCATTTTCTTTCAATCCCAACATTTTTCACCACTGGCATATGACGTTAAACTTAAACATATTTTATATCTATAGGTCTACTTTGTAATTTGTTGAAGCCTGTATTATGTTCTTTATTGGACATTTACGAACTATTGTCCTTTTTTGGTACAGTTATGTGTAATGTGCATAACCACTCCCAGTTAGTTGTATTAGTATGTATCACTTTGAGAAAAACAAACGGAAAGCCAATGGGTAACTGAAACCTAATGGAGCCTTACCGGTTCCTCAGTAATTTAAAAGTTTAAGGCATCTGTGAGTGTACCTAACAAACCGTTAAGGAGACAAAGTAGAATCTTAAGTTTCCGTAATATGGTTTAACTTTTCCTGAAATTATTCTTCTTTCATGTGACAGTATCTTTTATTTGAATACTGGTGTACACTGAGAACACTAAACTGAAACTTACATACATGGAATACATAGACAGTTTAGCGTAGGTTAATGTCGGTTATATGCTGAATATACTGGTATATATGGAGTAATTTCCTCTACGTTCGTTTCATTGACGTTCCCATCAATGATAGTTTCAAGCTGCTTTATGCAATAGAAACTACCAATGATACTTTACTTTAAATTTCCGTTTCTGGAAACTAACTTTGTTGGTTTCCGGTAGTTTCCCAGTCGCTGAAACTAACCTTGGAAATTTATATTTTAATGTGTGCATTATATAAAAAAAATTACCTGTCTGCGAAAGACAGTAAAATAACTAGTCTGTCACAAATGTACACTAAAAACATATAACCATAAACACTTATACAGTACAGTATAAAAATGGGCTATTGCTTTTCCTCCCTGCATGGGCCCAAGCTGGATACTGTATATAGAAATTATTTTACAAGTGTAACAGTAAATTAATATAGCCCCCAATGGAACAACACAAAGCTAAGTTTGCCATTTCATCAAAGCTGAAACCAACAGACTTGTCAGTTTCCGGGTACAGAAACCTAGCTGAAACCTACATTACCCAGTATCCAATAGGTTTCCGCAACAACGGAAACTAAGTCATTTTGCTATGAATCTTTCAGCGACCTGAAACTAAATGGAAACTCATAATGACAGTTTCAGTTGTAGAAATCAGACGGAAACCTAGATTTGTTAGTTTCAGTTTGGTAAACTACGCGGAAACTCACATTGTCTGTTTCCGGATGCTGAAACCAAGCGGAAACATACATTACCCAGTATCCATTAGGTTACAAAGTTATTTTTGCTGTGGATATTTGCCGGTATCGGATTATTATCGCTTTACCTGGTATTTCAAACGTGTTGGGAAGCTTGAATATTGCTAGAAGTGGCGTAAAACTACACTCACTCACTTACTATAGCTAAAAACGAATAAAAACAGATCCATTTCATTGTCCTATGGTAAAAAGTTTTAACTTGAATAATACAGATAAAAAAATTGGAAACATCTGGGAAGGTTAACTGGGCGACAGAGTAAGTTGTTGTTTCCTGTGTCCGTTAACACAACGCTCGTGTTTGTTGAAACGGAATATCAGCTGCAAAAGTTCGTGTTTAGAGTACGTACCTCCATGTTCAGAACCGTATCCCGTACGATGACGGTGTTCTTGCCAACGTGTCTGACAACATACACCGGTGTGTTTTCCTTCACTGCTGAATTTCTTTCTAAGTTGAGGGTGAGATGGCCGCTTCCGGTTCGCACACTGACCACGATGAAGTCCTGCAGTCGGCAGAAGGTTTCAGATGAGATGTCTGGATGAACGATGTCGACGATGGCCTCCATACCTAAGACAAAACGACACACGAAGATAAAGACATGGTTTTAACATTGTTTAATATAGATTTACACTTTGAAGGGATGCGTTTCGTGAAACAGGATATTATTATTCAAAACAGATTCGTGACGTTGTAGCTCACCTGGATATGTGGAGCTGTGAGGTAGCCTAGTGGTTAGCTCACCTGAATATGTGGGACTGGGAGGTAGCGTAGTGGTTAGCTCACCTGAATATGTGGGGCTGTGAGGTAGCGTAGTGGTTACCTCACCTGGACATTTAGGGCTGTGAGGTAGCCTACTGGTTAGCTCACCTGGATATGTTGGACTGTGAGGTACCTTAGTGGTTAGCTCACCTGAATATGTGGGACTGTGAGGTAGCGTAGTGGTTAGCTCACCTGGATATGTTTGACTGCGAGGTAGCCTAGTGGTTAGCTCACCTGGATATGTGGGATTGCGAGGTAGCCTAGTGGTTAGCTCACCTGGATATGTAGGACTGCGAGGTTGCCTAGTGGTTAGCTCACCTGGATATATGGGGCTGTGAGGTAGCCTAGTGGTTAGCTCACCTGGATATGTGGGACTGGGAGGTAGCGTATTGGTTAGCTCACCTGAATATGTGGGGCTGTGAGATAGTGTAGTGGTTAGCTCACCTGGATATGTGGGATTGGGAGGTAGCGTATTGGTTAGCTCACCTGGATATGTGGGACTTCGAGGTAGCCTAGTGGTTAGCTCACCTGGATATGTGGGACTGTGAGGATGCCTAGTGGTTAGCTCACCTGGATATGTGGGACTGCGAGGTAGCCAAGTGGTTTAGCTCACCTGGATATGTAGGACTGCGAGGTAACCTAGTGGTTAGCTCACCTGAATATGTGGGACTGTGAGGATGCCTAGTGGTTAGCTCACCTGGATATGTGGGACTGCGAGGTAGCCAAGTGGTTTAGCTCACCTGGATATGTAGGACTGCGAGGTAACCTAGTGGTTAGCTCACCTGGATATGTGGGACTGGGAGGTAGCGTAGTGGTTAGCTCACCTGAATATGTAGGACTATGAGGTAGCGTAGTGGTTAGCTCACCTGGATATGTGGGATTGCGAGGTAGTCCAGTGGTAACCTCACCTGGATATGTAGGACTGCGAGGTAGCCTAGTGGTTAGCTCACCTGGATATGTGGGACTGTGAGGTAGCCTAGTGGTTAGCTCACCTGGATATGTAGGACTGCGAGGTAGCCTAGTGGTTAGATCACCTGGATATGTGGGACTGGGAGGTAGCGTAGTGGTTAGCTCACCTGAATATGTGGGGCTGTGAGGTAGCGTAGTGGTTAGCTCACCTGAATATGTGGGGCTGTGAGGCAGCCTACTGGTTAGCTCACCTGAATATGTGGGGCTGTGAGGTAGCCTAGTGGTTAGCTCACCTGAATATGTGGGACTGGGAGGTAGCGTAGTGGTTAGCTCACCTGAATATGTGGGGCTGTGAGGTAGCGTAGTGGTTAGCTCACCTGGACATTTAGGGCTGCGAGGTAGCCTACTGGTTAGCTCACCTGAATATGTGGGACTGGGAGGTAGCCTAGTTGTTAGCTCACCTGGATATGTAGGATTGCGAGGTAGCCTAGTGGTTAGCTCACCTGGATATGTGGGATTGCGAGGTAGCCTAGTGGTTAGCTCACCTGGATATGTAGGACTGCGAGGTTGCCTAGTGGTTAGCTCACCTGGATATATGGGGCTGTGAGGTAGCCTAGTGGTTAGTTCACCTGAATATGTGGGACTGGGAGGTAGCGTAGTGGTTAGCTCACCTGAATATGTGGGGGTGTGAGGTAGTGTAGTGGTTAGCTCACCTGGACATTTAGGGCTGTGAGGTAGCCTACTGGTTAGCTCACCTGGGTATGTGGGATTGGGAGGTAGCGTATTGGTTAGCTCACCTGGATATGTGGGACTGGGAGGTAGCCAAGTGGTTTAGCTCACCTGGATATGTAGGACTGCGAGGTTACCTAGTGGTTAGCTAACCTGGATATGTGGGACTGGGAGGTAGCGTAGCGGTTAGCTCACCTGAATATGTAGGACTATGAGGTAGTGTAGTGGTTAGCTCACCTGGATATGTGGGGCTGTGAGGATGCCTAGTGGTTAGCTCACCTGGATATGTGGGACTGCGAGGTAGCCAAGTGGTTTAGCTCACCTGGATATGTGGGACTGCGAGGTAGCGTAGTGGTTAGCTCACCTGGATATGTTGGACTGCGAGGTAGCGTAGTGGTTAGCTCACCTGGATATGTAGGACTGCGAGGTAGCTGAGTGGTTAGATCACCTGGATATGTCGGGCTGTGAGGTAGCGTAGTGGTTAGCTCACCTGAATATGTGGGGCTGTGAGGTAGCCTAGTGGTTAGCTCACCTGGATATGTGGAACTGTGAGGAAGCGTAGTGGTTAGCTCATCTGGATATGTGGGACTGCGAGGTAGCCAAGTGGTTAGCTCACCTGGATATGTGGGACTGTGAGGTAGTCTAGTGGATAAAGCGTTCGCTCTTCAAAAACTCGGGCTAGCTACTCCAAATGGTTAGAAGGTGTGAAACCCATTGATGGTGTCCCCCGCCGTGATATTACTGGAATATTGCTAAATGCGTCGTATAACTAAACTCACTCAATCACCTGGATATGCAATGAAAAGATTTAAGATGTCAACAATGGACAATAAAAGATATTTCTCAGCGTCGATATCAAACTGTATTCAACAGATCCACTGCCGGCTAAAGGACAAACATGAAACAAGTAAATAAACTTGGACAATGTGCAATTGAAAATGTAATTTGTCTTTTTATAATAGTGAGGCACCTAGTACTATACTGACACGCACGTTTATATTAAGTTTATGAATTCTGAGTAATATGGGAAAAAGTGTTGATTTAAAAAACATTTCCTTGGTCAGCGTAATACATTGACTCATAAGGTTGAACATATTGCGAAATGATACTTTTGCTGTTGATCACTGGATTGTCTTTCCAGACTATTTCCATACCGCCGCCATAACGCTGGAATATTGCGGTGTGCGGCGTAAAACAAGAACAAACAATAATGCTGAAGTCATGTCGCATAACACAATTACACATAACACAATTACACATAACACAATTACGAAATGTGACACGTTGTAATTACATCTAAGAAAATTGATAGAAAATGAAACCATGTGATGAACCAATATGAGAATGCGGTAACCGCAAATTTTGCCCATAAAAATCATCTATTTTTCAATTTACAACATCTTCAATTGATATACACTGAGTCAAAAAAAAAACTTCACAAAATGTAATTTGAAAAATAATGAATAATTTTTCTCTGATGATACATCTATGTATCCGAAATGGGATCCCTATCTTTTGACTGTAGAAAAACGTTAGCAAAACCCACTCAAACCCATTCATTCGTCGTGCAAATGACGTTAGTGCTAAATCAGGTTTTGCACGTGCAGTCGATCACGTGATCTTCGCATCGAAGTTTTCTTCATATGCACGTGTTTGCATTGGCCTCAAGAATTGAAAAAACACTTTTAAACCACAGTTCTAACGGTACTTGAAATGCCACGATTGTCAAATGTGCAACGTGAACGTGCCGTTGGCATGTTGCAAGCGGGAAGATCAGTTATTGACGTCGCAAGAGCAATGGGATGCAGCCGTCGTACTGTGTATGACTTGCGAGGTCGTCTACAACAAATTTGCACCACTTCTGATCGCCCAAGGTCGGGTCGTCCACGTGTGACGTCACGAGCAGAAGACCGTCAAATCGTCCTACGTCGCCTACGTGACAGATTTCTGCCGGCTACACGAACCAGGGCTGAGATGTTTAGAGGTCGACTGTCCTCACAGACCATTCGAAATCGGTTGCGGGCTGCCAATCTCAATTCTCGACGTCCATATCGTGGGCCAATATTGACGCCGTTTCATCAACGTCAACGTCTGCTGTGGGCCCAACGTCACCTCCGATGGACCCAGAGAGACTGGAATCGAGTCGCCTTTAGCGATGAATCCAGGTTTACCCTCAGATTCGCGGACGGCAGGCATAGAGTCTGGAGACGACGTCGTGAACGGTATGCCCAATGTTGAGTACAGGAAGTCGACATATTCGGGGGCGGAAGTTGCATGGTGTGGGGTGCTTTCTGTGGGAACAACCGTTCCCGACTTCTGGTCATCCGTGGAAACCTCACAGCTGCTGCTTACCGCGACCAGGTGCTCACCCCTGAACTCGTTCCTTTCATGGCGGCTCATGGCCCGGGTCTACAGTTCCAGCATGATAATGCTCGGCCGCATACCGCGATGTTGACACGAAATTTCCTTCAAAACGCTGGAATCAACGTCATGGACTGGCCATCGAGGTCCCCTGACCTTAATCCAATAGAGCACGTTTGGGATGCACTTGGGAGAAGGCTTCGTGGTCTTAGGAACCAACCTCAGAATTTGCAGGAACTTGACGCTGCCTTGCAAGAGCCATGGCGCAGAATCCCCAACCACGTGTTCACAAGCATCAGGCAGTCGATGAGGAGACGGTGTTTGGCAGTGGTGAATGCGCGGGGCGGCCATACACGATATTGAACTGAGAAATTTCGCATTTTTATTCTTGTGACTTGACATTCTGTATACCCATGTTTTGGAACGGCGGTGTAGCCTAATGGAACTGAGTATGGCACTGTCAGTGTATCGAGTACATCACACAGATCTCAGCAATGAAATAATAACAATTTAACCATCTTACCATCTCTTGTTCTTTTATAGTGCCCTTAAGAAAGAATGTGAAGTTTCTTTTTTGACTCAGTATATTTATCGCTTAAATATCACACATTGGCGACCTACCTTCGTAAAATGTTGCCACTGGGAGCACAAGTGAGTGAGTTAATATTTATCGTCACATCGGCAATATTTCAGCCATATCGTGACGAGAACAGTTTATAAGTATATTAAAGATCAATAAAGTAAGACATTATAAACCTGTTGACGAACAACAGTAAAACTACTAGTGTTTAAACTAGTAATTAAATGTAAAATATTGGAACAATAAATGACAATACAATATAAAAAAATAGGCTATAGATGCCAACAAAACCCTGAACCACCGTGTTGACCACGTCTGTTGTAAAATCAGACCAGGATCTCCCTCTCGTTTTATCATGCTTCATTCACGGCTGAGGTCGACCCCAAATCAAGTTTGCGCAACAAGGCGAATATATCCGGGTGGGGAAGCAGTTCAAAGTTCAAATAGTTTAAATATGTTTATTTATTTATTTTGACCATGAAGCACTGATGTGTGGAATGCATGACTCAAAACACTTGGAGCGATTATCCAATACTGGTTTCCCGAGGCGATATAGCTCGTAAAAGATCAGGCGATATCTCCCAGGAGATATCGTTTTGTTAAATTTTGAGGTAATGGCTGATTGGTCAATATTTTCGGACTACTTTCATCTCCCTTAGCTATAAACGAAGGTGGCCGTCTCAATTAAGTCATTTTTGACAGGTGACAAAGTTTCAATTGATGGATCCACTGAAAATGCCAACAAGAAACGTATACATTGCAGAATTTAAAGCAATACATGTTACAGTACAACCAGAAATTATTGAGAATGTAAAGATTGTAGGTGTTTTTTTTTCACTCATTACTCACGCATTAAATGTGAATATTAGCAGAACATAACTCCAGATTCAAAGACTGGTGAACAGTTAGTATTTTGTCAAGTCACCATGGGCAGCAATGCAGGCTTCAATGCGGCGGGGCATACTACTGATCAAAGAAGTTAGAAAGTCGTGGTCCATGGTGTCCCACTATCGGACCACCTCTTCTTTCATTTCAGCAATATTTGTCAGACTTTTCTTATTGACACTTTCCTTCATAAGTCCCCAAACATTTTCTATGGGATTTAGGTCAGGGCTATAGCTTGGCCAATCTAATAATGTCATATTTTGGGTCCGAAACCAGGCCTGTGAATGCTTTGAACGATGTTTTGGGTCGTTGTCCTGCTGGAAGTCCAAACGTGTCCATAGAACACGTGAGCAGATGGAAGCAAATGTCCCTCGAGAATATCTGTGTACCGCTCACTGTTCATATTCCCTTCAAATACACAGAGGGACGTTGCCCCTAACACAGATATGCCACCCCACACGTTAAATTTCGGACTGTACTTTGGGCGCTAATACAAAGGTTTTTCAGTTTGTTTGGTCCAGAATTTCAGTGTATAAGGAAACAACCACACAGAACTTTCATCTGAGAAAATCCCATTGTCCCAGTTAAAATTTCTATGCTGTAAGCACCAGTTCAACCTTCGCTGCTTTTGTTCAGGTTTCATGATCGGTGATGGAATTCCTTGACTTTTCTGCCGACCCATTGCATGCAGCTCAGTTCTAATTGTTTCCTTACAGACAGCCACAGTTCCTCTATCAATTATATCCAGCCTTAAGTTTTCTAAACTCCTTCGTTTGTTTTTAGAAACAAGAATACCAAGCCGCCTCCTGTCACCGACAGTCAATTTTCTGGGCCTACCTGCGCCTCCCTGGTGCTCAATGCTATATCCATTTGCAAACGTTTTCAAAACACGATAAACAGTGGACAAAGGTATGCCTGTTCTACTTAAAATCACTTTAGCTGATCTGATGTCTTTGTTATAATACTCTAAAATCAACTTCCTCTTCTCTAAATTATCCATACTGAGGATCACTGAAAATGCCGTCTGCTAGCAAGTAAGCAAAGGGGGATAACTCTTCACAAACTAATGAAAATGAATTAACGGAGTTGTCCCTCTTGAATGAAACCAAGCCAAGGTTGTTTATACTAGAAATCCAATTAAAAATATTCCATCCATCTTGTTCACTTGGATGCATTCATAGGCAAGTCTTCAAATGAACTTCCTACAGGTCACATTTCGTTTTTAATTCCTCTTGAACGACAAATTATGGATGATATTGGATGATAAGCAGGATCTCACCCTCGTGTCTTTTGATATCAAATGTATGACCACTAACTGATAAAAGTGAGAAAACTCCGAAGCAAGCCACACAATAGGCCTCGGAGTTTTCCAACTTTTATCACTTCTTGTTGATATATTTGATATCAAAAGACACAAGGGTGAGATTCTCTATAAATATCAATTGCTACACCTGTCGTGTTTGTTATTTGTCTTTGGTGTGTTGAAAGTGGCGAAACACTTTCCATATTTATAGCAAATGTACAATAGTATTAAAGGTGTCACTATCTAATTGTGATCAATAGTGAATAGACGAACAACTTCAAACTGCAAGCCACCAGAGTGACGTATGTCCATGGTTCGCCTTCTGCCATGGAGGCGTGGTCTGTCGAACTTGTTCCAGCATAGAGGTGGTCTTCATGAGACAACACTGAGCGGAAATCAAAAGCGTCTGAGTGAGTGAGTTTAGTTTTACGCTGCACTCAGCAATATTCCAGCTATATGGCGGCGGTCTGTAAATAATAGAGTCTAGACCAGACAATCCAGTGATCAACAGCATGAGCATCGATCTGCGCAATTGGGAACCGATGACATGTGTCAACCAAATCAGCGAGCCTGACCACCCGATCCCGTTAGTCGCCTCTTACGACAAGCATAGTCGCCTTTTGTGGCAAGCATGGGTTGCTGAAGACCTATTCTACCCCGAAGCTTCTCTAATTGTCTGACCACTCAAAGTGAACGTTGCCGACAATGTTTCTCGAATATTTCAGGAGCGGGGGATAGACTGCACATATACCCCGGAATATTACTAAAAGCGGCGGAACACTTAACCCGCTCACTCACTTGTATGAATGGAAATGGAGCTTACCTTGGGCCCAGCACCCGACAATTCCGCACAAGTACAGTAACACAAATACGTCTCGAGTCGCCATGTCGGTTTTTGTTTCTTCAACAAAACTGAACCCACAATGACAAGTGTCTGACGTGCAACCTTGCACAACTGTGTCCAACTCTTGATAATGGCACCTTTTTGCCTCGTGATCAAATAACATGTGCTCTTCCTTCACCAAGCATTCATCTGTCAGTAGAAATGGAGGGGATGGTATTGGTTACTTGGAGATGCTGTAACCCAGGTCGAATATTAAGGGGTGCACACGAATGTTCTATTCGTCAAAAAATCACTCCGCTTGTGAAATTCCCAATGGGTTTACCATTACAGCTAATTACATATGCATCGTGTCCGCTTTAGGACTCTACATATGTTAACTCAAAATGTAAATAGTGTCAAGGCCAAGCTAACAACAGACAAAACATCATGACACTATAGTATCCGTACACGCCCTCCCGAACACTTGCAATAATCCGTTTCAGTGCTGACGTGGTATTAAACAACTGCTGCAGGATTAATTTCATATCACGTGGTCTGACTTTGTACCTTTTTGACTAAACATTCCAAACGCACCTGCTCTGAAATCCGAGCTGACTGACTTTCTGTAAATCTGTTGTTTAATGTTGCAGTTTGTTTGTATAATATCAAAGATATCCCCCTGTAATAGCGCCACTGGGGACTATGACAACATTTAACGACACGCTGTAGATTAGGTTTCCATTATTCACGATCAGGAACACTTCTTGTTCGTGGATCCACATAACTTGAACAAGGGATCAAAATGCACGAGGTGATTGAAAAATATTTGTGCTGCAGATCATTCTCACTCGAAGCCCTGTCCTTCCGGAAATGACCCGTGAAGGTCTGGGTTAGAATGAACCTTCAGTAACCCATGCTTGTCGTAAGAGACGACTAACGGGATCGGGTGGTCAGGCTCGCTGGCTTGGTTGACACATGTCATCGTATCCCAATTGCGCAGATCGATGCTCATGCTGTTGATCACTGGATTGTCTGGTCCAGACTTGATTATTTACAGACCGCCGCCATATAGCTGGAATATTGCTAAGTGCGGTGTAGAACTAAACTCACTCACTCACTCCTTCCGGAAACACAACAGAAACCCGGCAATGCTCTTACTGAAGAGGGGAATAATCTTCACTTGGCAACCATCCAAACTGTTACTTGCTGTTATCGCATCACGTGTATATAACAATATACTGATACAACTGATAAAATGTTGTTGTTTTTTTTCAGTGAATCTGTTGTGTGTCCAAACTGTTACTTGCTGTTATCGCATCACGTGTATATAACAATATACTGATACAACTGATAAAATGTTGTTGTTTTTTTTCAGTGAATCTGTTGTGTGTCCAAACTGTTACTTGCTGTTATCGCATCACGTGTATATAACAATATACTGATACAACTGATAAAATGTTGTTGGTTTTTTTCAGTGAATCTGTTGTGTGTCTGTGTTGGTCGGATACATGTATTCTCATTCTGATCACAGGCCCTCGTGCCTTTGCGAGGATTAAAGATTTTATAAAATATTTTTAAAAAATTGTATTTGCAAGAAAGCTTGCTTCGACCACACCCTCGTTTTGTGCGGATATATGGTCATCCATTTGTGTCAAGATCGTTTAGCTGAGAGTCAAAATCGGGTTTCAATCGACTTGCAGAAAGAACAATAAAGAATTGGTAGGTGTCATGAGTGGTGCACGATAGGCCAGTCATCCATGATTATGTTTACATTAAGGTTTAATCGATTGTATACGATTTGTAGCGTAGCGATCGGCAAAGCAGTCGGGTAGGGTGCACCGAAGTGTCCGGCCTTGTCATAATGTGATATGCTGTGAAGCATTTCGAGTCGGGGGTCATCTCAAAACAATATTATCTAAATCATTAATCCTCGCAAAGACACGAGGGCGTGTGATTTGACTTGGATAGGGATAGGGTGAGGGGTTTACTCAGATGTCTAAGTATAGAATCCATGGTACAACCTGCAGGTTTTTGTGGCAGCAATGGGATATCACAACCGTTGATTACAAGCAGCGCAAACATACGGTAAGAGCAGATAATCTAGTCTGTCCCACAGTACCTGAGCCACGTTATCTAACGCTTCTGTATGCCCAAAACCCCCAAAATAAAGCAATTCATGAGGTTCAGGGTCGGAATCTCCTAATTCACTTGTGCTTCTTTTCAACATCAATAGATTTCTTTCTGTAATGGACCTTGTTTAAGTTGCTTGGTACAATTCTGAACTCAAAGCATATTATTTGTGATATTGTGTGAATTCCAGTTCATGGTGGGTTACAGGGAAATGTGAGATAACAGATCAACTGCGTTAATCCTGAAGTAACGATATCAGAATCCATACCCCAAACAAGCGACTTGGTCCGTTTGTTCTGTAAAATCAAATTGGACAATTCGTCTACGAAACGTGGGGAAGTTATAATTACAAGACTTCATCTTGAACACTGTGGATTAAATACTTCCCGCAGTTTCATTGATGAAGACGTTTCAACTGTATGATTGTTCCAAAAGAACAGTCAATTAGTCGACGAAGAAACTTGAGGAAGTCATAATTACTACACTTCGTCTGGAACACTGTGACTTGA
Organism: Haliotis rubra; assembly: GCF_003918875.1. Classification (NCBI taxonomy): domain Eukaryota; kingdom Metazoa; phylum Mollusca; class Gastropoda; order Lepetellida; family Haliotidae; genus Haliotis; species Haliotis rubra. The sequence continues at coordinate 180,741 of NW_025765228.1, read as the reverse complement.
ACACAGTGCCATTCGTAAAGCCACCTCGGTGTACGCGCAGTGATAAAAATATTCCCGAGACAGTGAAGCCTTATCTAATTGAATGCCCCGCCCACAATCTCAAACCAGATTTAAGAAGTGCGGTAATTGAGACGGAAAGAGTCGTTACGTTTTGGTAGTGAATAAGTCATTACCTGCAGTGTTATCTGCCATGAGAAATGTTAATATCCGCACCAGCACCATTCGATAATGTAAGCCGTTTTGATGTTAACCCATATTCATAAAAAAACATTTCAGTGTTTTCTCGGACTACTCCTGAATATGTGTGAGTCGTCGTTTTGACTGTCGGTGACTAATCTTGGTGTCGCCATCCAAGGGGGTGTGTACGGTGTCTTCAGATAAAGAGCACCACATTTCCCCACACTGATCTTCCACTGCAACTCTCTTCGAGTCAAATTCTTTTATCATTATACATTTCTGAGGACTTCACCAACTCCCTGGCCAATACGGCCATGGTGTATATGTTTTTCTCACATTTGATTTTCTGTTTCCTTCCTTTCATTTTCTTCAATTTGCGACATACAATTCCAGTTTGGGTAGCTAACCTGGTTTCTTCTCTTATCATTCTGGTGAATAATAATATAAGCAAGCTAAGAGTTCCGGATGTCAACCATTGTTAAATTGTCATACAGTTCTTTTGCTTGGTTCAATCTTTTTTAGTAAGAGATTTGTCATTTGCAAAGACGCAAATGTTCCTAAGGTATTTCAAGTTGATACATGGGCTTGGTTCACCTTAAAACAGTGTCCTTGAACTGACTCAATCGTAAGGTCCTCAGGTTGAATGACAGTGTGTATATTTCAAGAACTTAAAAAATTATGAAAATGACAAAGAATCACACAACTCAGCAAGTGAATGTTCAAAACATCGTACATATATCGGAATGGTTATTGCTTAACGATGGATCAGGGCCAAGGTGCAAGCTCTTGTGCGAGTCTGAAAGACTACTGTCTCCTCGGAGATGCTCGTCCGAAAACTCTGCCCGTATTTGCAAATGTTGCAGTGAAAATGTGGTTAAAGATGGAGTACACTTCACTGCAGGTTGTATTCAGATTTGCGATGTGATATAGGGCAAGAAATAGAATCAGTTCATCAAGGTTTTTCACAGATAACACCACTTGAGCAACTCCATTACTAAAATGTACAAGAGCCGGTTATTTGCTCAGCGATAATAATCAGTATCTACCACATCACTCTTATGTTTGAGATATGTCTTCAACATTTTAAATGTGTATACGTGCTTTGTTGTCGGCCTGTCGTGGATGCTGACGCCTGTTCCTGGCTGATGACGCCAGCAGGGGGGTTCTGGGATTAGCAACGTTTATCATTTCTCAGTACAATGGGCGTTGCGTGACTTAAACCCTCTAGCTAGTAACTAGAACATACTGGGGTTCTCGCACAGTACGGTGGTCGGTACCCACGGCAGGGAGATAAATTGAGCTGTGATGATGCATATGTTTTTAATGGCAAATATTTCACAATTATGTATTTGATGTATCATATAGGCCATATGGACATTGTTCATTATATGTACTTTTATTGAATTTGGTTGTAAAAACAATGTGTGACACCTTAATAAACTACTTTTCTTCTTCTTCTTTTCCGTGTTTGTTAATGCTATACTACCAGTAGGGTGGAAGACACATGTTCTAGTTCTTCTCAACGTAGAAGAATTGCTCTGTAAGTCCTAAATAAGGCCCTAAACACGTTTAAATGACAGGTGACAGTAGGCCCCGACTCTTTAGTCTTGACTGAAACGACTGCCTAGCGTCATGGGAAAAGATCTGAGATCTCGGGTAGGTCACAGGAATGTTGGATGTGGTTGAAACGTGCTGATCCGGTTCCCAGGTCGACTGCTTAATGGATACCCCTGCAACTTGACAAGATATTCTGTACCCTAAACAGAGGGGAAAAACATGTATCAACATATTCTTTATACAGTTAAACAAGACGTTTTCAAATCGACGAGTGGATTCACTTTGTTCAAAGTAAGAACGACACTATACAATGATAGTTCATTCCAAAGTATATTTGTAGAATACATAGAAGAGCATCTGAAATTGTTTGATTGTTCTTTTATCTATTCAATAATTAACTACCTGGATACAATCGTGAGACAATCAATGAACAAAACAAGCCCCAATCCATCAAGTTAAGTAAGTGAGTGAGTGAGTTAAAGTGCATATACCCAGCGGCAGTATGTCAGCCATATCGTGAATGAGTGAGTTTAGTTTTACGCCGCACTCAGCAATAATCCAGCTATACGGCGGCGGTCTGTAAATAATCGAGTTTGGACCAGACAATCCAGTGATCAACAGCATGAGCATCGATCCGCGCAGTTGGCAACCGATGACATATGACAACCAAGTCAGCGAGCCTTTACCACCCGATCCCGTTAGTCGTCTCTTACGACAGGCATAGGTTACCTTCACGGATCAGCCATATCGTGACAAAATATAGTTATAAATTCATGATAAATGCATACATTTTAGAAACCTGTCGACGAAGGACAGTAAAACCAACTAGAATATAACACTATCAAGAACTGAAACTAGCATCAATGTCTAATATTGGTTTTCACATTAGGACAATACAATATAGTATCGCCATCAACTGAAGGTAGATCACCGTGAGGACTTAGAGTAGGTTTGGTACCTGCATGGAGACCCGTGAAGATCCGGGGTAGAATAGGTCTTCAGCAACCCATACTTGCCACAAAAGGCGACTATGCTTGTCGTAAGAGGCGACTAACGGGATCGGCTGGTCAGGCTCACTGGTTTGGTTGACACATGTCATCGGTTCCCAATTGCGCAGATCGATGCTCATGCTGTTGAACACTGGATTGTCTGGTCTAGACTCAGTTATTTACAGACCGCCGCCATATAACTGAAATATTGCTAAGTGCGGCGTAAAACTCACTCACTCACTCACTCACTTGCATGGACCCTAGCTGGATTTACACAATCCTTTCAGTCTCTGGCGATTGTACTGAATTTTTAGCCATCACTTAAAACAACAAACATACTACGATTAATGATTGTGGTAGATCAAAATATGCTTCGAATGTTTTGGGAATTACGTATCCTCTCAGGAGGACAATAAATTTACAATACTCTAACCTTCCGTGAGGATACAGCCACTCACAATCTGGGTTTCTAATCAGATCTGATTTGTTTAGGGCGTGGCCTTTAAGTTTCTTGTTTTGTCATCAAGATAGCTTATATTGCCTCAACAATAGGGTCAGTTAGCTATCCCAGCTAGCAAGACTTCCATGTAATGTAGCAGGCTTATATGCATGACGTTTGCCCTTTTCTGCTCTTTTGAAAAAATTCTGAACAGTAGTTTATATTTTCGTCCTTAGGGAGGAATTCCATCCGTGTGTCTGTGATCATGTTTCATTGTGGCTAGGTAGAAGGTCGAACTTGAAACTTTGGTCTTTTGGGGCATTGTTTTCACGAGGTAAAGGTTTCTGGCATTCTCTACGGTCTGTGTCTTGGAACTTCTTGGATACCCTAATTGTGAGTGAATAGCTTGTAGCAATATTCCTGCAATATCACGTCGGGGACTCCAGAAACAGGATTCACGCATTGTACCATGTGGAAGCGAACCCGTGTCTTCAATCTGGCGAGCGAACGCTTTAACCACTAAGCTACCCACTCAGCCCTGAAAGTCTCATCCGTTTTGACCCAGACGTGGCTGTCGGTTGTCCCTGAATTTTAACCAGATTGATAAAGGGAACCAGGGGGAATTTTGATATTTAAAAAAACAAAAACTGTGCATTGTTTCATATTATGCCATTCTTTAATCCAAAATGATATCATGATTTGTGGTGTTTTCCTTTATCAGTGTTTATCTGGTGACAGGGATAATATCGAAATCTGTATCATTTGACACAAGGCATCGTGACACGACCTTGAAGAGAAGTGGTGTCAAAAGCCAGTTCACAAACTCAGTATCGTGTGTTTCGACCATTGATGATGCAGCCTTGACAACGACGACGCATAGACGACACTAAACGATTGAAGAAAACTTGAAAACCACCGTCGATTACGACTACGGGTCCCTACGTAAGCCGTGACATGATGTAGTGCAGTTTAGGTTGAAATTCACGTGTTTTCCACAACATGCAGAGGCAAGAGAATAATCAACTGTTCTTCGATTTTCAATGTCAGGTGTGTGAACGTCAGGCGTAAAAAAAGCATGCAAAAAGTGAGAAAGTTCACTGTGCACAAAGCGCACGTGCCAGACGCTACGCGCAATACGTGACATCAAATTTTATGCAAAGTGCTTTGCTCCATGTTAATTTAGGATCATAACTTTTCAAATAGCTTTTATTTTATGCAGTTCTATGTTATGCACAGTTACCTTTTTCCGTCAGTATATTACAGTTTTTAAAGTTTGGAAATCAGTGATGAGATGACGCTGATTTTCTGTAAGCCATGGCATGACGTACGCGCAGTTTAGGTTGACATGAACGTGTTTTCCATAACATTCAGAAGCTAGAAAATAATCCAGTTTTCAATGTCAGGTGTGTGAAATTCAGGTGTAAGAAAGCATGCAAAAAGTGAGTAAGTTCATTGTGCACAAATCTCACGTGCCAGGCGCCACGAGTAATAATAGTGACATGAGATTTTATGCAAAGTGCTTTGCTCCATGTTAATTTAGGATCATTTTTAGAACTTTTCAAATAGCTTTAATTTTATGCAGTTTTATGTTATGCACAGTTACTTTTTTCCGTTAGTATATTACATTTTTTAATGGTTGGAAATCAGTGATGAGTTGAAACCTACCACTAGAAGATAATGTACCCCGAAAGGTCACCTGAAAAAGTCTTGTGTCAAGGTTGCTGTGGAAATGGTAGGATGTTATGGAAACCCGAGATGAAAAAACACCGAAATTGTCTGCCACGGAAATTCATTGTCTCAAGATTCTCGATTAAGATTTGTTGGTCCAAAGCAGACAACGTTTATTCTCTTAATACTGCCACTGATATTAATCACAAATTCTGCGAGTGTAAAATTTGAGATGTTATATAAAGATATTGAGTGTCATGTTATGTCAGATAAACCTTCGTCATGCTATTTCAGATAAGCCTTCGTCAAGTTAAGTCAGATAAGCATTCGTCATGTTATGTCAGATAAGCATTCGTCATGTTATGTCAGATAAGCCGTTGCCATGCTTTCTCATATAAGCCTTCGTCATGGTATTTCAAATAAGCCTTCGTCGTGTTATTCCAGATAAGCCTTCGTCATGGTATTTCAGATAAGCCTTCATCATAATATTTCAGATAAACCTTCGTCATGTTATGTCAGAGAAGCCTACGTCATGCTATTTCAGATAAGCCTTCGTCATGTTATGTCAGAGAAGCCTTCGTCATGCTATTTCAGATAAGCCTTTGTCATGTTATGTCAGAGAAGCCTTATTACTCTGTTTTAACGTTGGGGGCGGTAGAGAAGCCTAGTGGTTAAAGCGTTCGCTCGTCACGCCGAAGACCCGGGTTCGATGAAGAACTGAATTGAATTTATTGCCCACATGGTTACAGTGATATCATCAGAGTACTTGCTCGTCACGTTAAAAATTCGGATCGCAGTTTAATCAACCACACGATTCCGATCGAGAGCCAAATATGTTGATAAATGGCACAAACAAATATTTTACCGAAAAGGGGTCTAGTATCCTTGATGAACGGGATTTACGATTTAAAAGTTCTAGAGTATCGCTTGACCTTGACCCAGAGAGCTCATTACACAGTGCACATTCCAAAACTGACATTTGTAACAGTGGAGAACTCAACTCTCAAGTTCCTTTTCAATTATTAATATAACTCGTTCAGAATTTCTTAAGCACAGTGACAAGTTGCAGCAATGTGTTCCGGTTGTGTTATTGGGGTGTTCGCCATGGAATTTCTTTTTTCTGATCACATTTTATTGGGAATTATTCTAGAGATGAATATTGTATCTGAGATAGCCTGTGCCAAGCTGTGTGTAGATCGCCCCTCCTGTAAGTCTCTGTTCTACGAGGACGGGAAGTGCTTCCTGACAGATGCCAATATAACAGACAGAGCTCAGTTGGCACCTCGCGACAACGTGAAGCATTACGGCAAAGTATCTGTCACCAGTAAGGTCACTTTTCCACAGTCCTAATCTTTTATTTTACCTTTTTTGCTTTTGTTTTGTTGTTGCTTTTATGATAAACTTTGTTTAAAGAAACGCTCAGCAATATTCAAGCTCTGTCACTGCGGCCATAGAACCTCACCATCAGTTGGAAATGTACTGGATTCACCCACGTAAAAGTATAATGATTAATGTTGTCCTGTTCATACATGGCAGAAGCGCAGATTCAATTATGTACAATATTTAAAAATAATGTTTACATGATATGACTTTATTGTCATGGCTGGATATGAGCTTGATAACCTGACGTATATCCATGTCAATATTGTTTCAGATTTTCACATTAGTGAGGTTGTCAAAATAACTCTTACAGAAATATTTACTGAATGTGTGTAAACAATGTGAGACGTACATAGTGAAATCATCTGTGTATTTGTTTGTTGCCGCATTCGTCAATATTCCAGCTATGGCGGCAGATCAGACAATCCAGTGATCATGAGCACTGATCTGCGCAGTTGGGGTATGGTGGTATAGTGAAAAGATGTAGCAGCCACACTATCGAGAGGCTATATATTTACTATATTGATAAACATGTGAACGATATGTTTTCTTGTTGTCCTTTAAAGTTTTTGAATTTCTCACACATGTCTCAACTGCAGCTAGAAGTGAATCTGACCATTTACATATTGATCCGACCCTTCAAGATCCGGGTTAGAATTGGTCTTCAGCAACACAATACTTGTGGTAAGAGGCGACTAACGGGATCGGGTGGTCAGGCTCGATGACATGGTTGACACATATCATTGTATCCCAGTTAAGTAGATCGATGCTCATGATTTTGATCACTGGATTGCCTGGTCCAGACTCTATTATTTACACACCGGCTCCACATAGCCGTAATATTCCTGGGTGCGGCGTTAAACAGCTAAGAAGTAAACAAACCATCTAGGTTCGAAGCAAGATCTAGTCTCAATTGGAGTGTACCTGGAAATAAAAAGATAAAATAATTAAATATAAACTAGCGGATGACGGTACCGACAGGTATTTCAAAGTGACAAAACCCTTTCCACAGGCAAATGCACACCTACAAATGTATCTCATCTAAATAAAGATTTAATGTACATCAGCCTCGTAAAGACATAATGCGAATAGCTCGTGGATGTCGCGCTTGTTACTTGTTGTATAGAGAGATTCTTCAAACTGAGTAAACAATATGGACTGCGTGTTAATAATTATAAAGTCGGCGTCATAAATGGTGGGTTAAGTAATTGGTAAAACTATTTTTTAAAAGTTGCAAAATCATCGTTTTGGTTGAAATATATACAACTAACAGTATTGAAAAATATTATCAGGCCGTTGAAATGTCAATATTTCGTTTTTGAACGTCCGATAAATTCTGTTACAAATGGCATATTTTTAATTCAAATTGCCAATATGGACATTCACCTGCCTCTTAATGTCAATGATTAGCACGTGCAAGTCGCTCTAAGTGGAGGACAATACGCATGCATTGATGCTTTTTTTCACTGTTGTTCACTGTTCAGGAACCTGTTTGAAATCGCAGATTAAAATGATACCTTTTTCTACACTTGCTGAAAAGGGTCAGGCTGTAGGCCTTTTGAAACCTGGTCAAACTCAGCGGCAGGTTGCTGTCCACTTTAATGTGAGTCAGAGTGCTATTGGTAGACTGTGTCAGAGATTTCAAGACCTCGCCAGACCTCAACCCAATTAAGCATGCCTGGGATGAACTCGGCCGACGTGTCAACCAGCACCAGTGGCCAGGACTCCGCAGAGCTCTAGTAGAGCAATGGAATGCGATTCAGCAAGTTTTCTTTATGAACTTGATAAGGAGCATGAGGAAAATGTGCACCTGTGTCTTGGACGCGCGAGATGGGCACACAACATATTGAATGACCGAGTACTTCATGTTTGTCATTTTCATTTTGGGGGTTGATCTATAAAACGGATGTTTGCTCGTGCTGTTTGAACTTTTTGTCTGTATGTCACGATGTCTCACGTTTGCCAACACATTAAACATTATGATGACACTCTTAGTTCTAGCAATTCTGAGAAACTTGTCTTTACATGTGCTTTGTATCACTTGACTCTTTACTTATGACGCCTAGTATATAACTGTTGACATCCTGGTGTTGCTACCTCTGTTGCATTAATAGTTTAATCGAAATTTCTCGTTGCTTCCATTTTCATCTCGTAATTTTAGTTATTATTTTTTTGATAATTAAGATTTCTCTCGTTGCTTCAAATATTTTCTCGGTATTTCAATTATTTTCTCGAAATTCAAGTATTTCTCGTTGCTTCAAACATTTTCTAGTTCCCTCAGTTAGGTCCAGGCTGCTTCAATTATTTTCTCGACATTTCGAAGCAACGTGATATGTCCATCAGAACCATATTTTACGTTTCCAAAAATGCTATGAAAGGTATATATTTTCTTGACTCATTTAGTGTACTTACTGTAAAAGCACTTGACATTATTATCCTTTTTAATTGATTGAGTAAACGGCTCACTAAAGGAACAGGCAAACCACGCAGTGTTGGACAATAGATGACACCTGCAAACAGTGTTGGACAATAGATGACAGCTGCAAACAGTGTTGAACAATAGATGACAGCTGCAAACAGTGTTGGACAATAGATAACACCTGCAAACAGCGTTGGCCAATAGATGACACCTGCAAACAGTGTTGAACAAAAGATGACACCTGCAAACAGTGTTGGACAATAGATGACACCTGCAAACAGTGTTGGACAATAGATGACACCTGCAAACAGTGTTAGACAATAAATGACACCTGCGAACAGTGTTGGACAATATATGACACCTGCAAACAGTGTTGGACAATAGATGACACCTGCAAACAGCGTTGGACAATAGATGACACCTGCAAACTAGCGTTGGACAATAGATGACACCTGCAAACAGCGTTGGACAATATATGACACCTGCAAACAGCGTTGGACAATAGATAACACCTGCAAACAGCGTTGGACAATAGATGACACCTGCAAACAGTGTTGGACAATAGATGACACCTGCAAACAGCCACCTATGCCGTTTTTTACTTGTTGGTCCTCTTTTGGGCCTCAGATATTCGTTGAAACAAAAGTAATTCTCAGTTTAGCAAAGGATATTGCAATGCTGAATTTCGAAAAATACAACATCAATAAAGATATGGTCACGAAATGGTGAGCGTATCCTGCTCCATCGGCGGCATCCGATACATGCAAAGCCAAGGCAATATCTCGTTTGACACGCCTACCGTGAAAACATATGGTACAAGTCAAAATGTTGGACTGCATTCGATATTATATTGCATAATTTTATTTAAATAAAACCCCAAAACCTTTTTAAATAGTTGACTTTGGCCTTCAGGGATTGCTGCGAAGGGGTGCAGTGTGAAAGGATTTGTCTGCCATCCCCGGGGGAACTTTTGCTACCGGAACAGAACGACTACCCGACACACGTGGCACATGGCGAGTAAGGTGTGCAAGGCAGATGGAGGGGCCCTGATGAAGGTAGACACGGAAGAAAAACACAAGTTCATGGTCACCTACGGAGAATCTACCCGTACGTCATCTCTCGTGGCCAGGGCCCCGGTCCGCAAAGCGATCTTAGCTCCAAGGCGATGGTAACTACCATGCTTTAACATAGTCTTACGATCATCGTAGCACTAAGATCGCTTTGAGGAACGGGTCCTTGGTTGTGTCAGGCCTAACGGGGCGGTGGGGTAGATTAATTGTGAAAGCGTACAATGTGTGAAGTCCATTTCTGGTGTCCCCGCCGTGATATTGCTGGAATAATGCTAAAAGCGGCGTGAAGCTAAACTAACTCACTCAGGCTCGCGTCTTCGTGCATGCACGTGTTTCGTCACATACGTGTTGACGAAGGGTGGATGAGTCAGCTAACACATTGTTCCCATGTGGGGTATCAAAACCCGGGACTTCGATTCAGCGTGAGGAGCGGTCGCTTTACCCATTACCCTACCCCTCTGCCCCTGTCACCACTTAGTAATATTCCAGTAATATGACGGCGGGGGACACCAGAAATGGGCTTAACGCATTGTACCCGTGTGGGGACTCGAACCCGGATCTTCAACGTGATGGGCAAACGCTTTAAACACCAGAGATGCCTCGGCAATATTTTACAGCAACAATGCAGACTGTCCAAAATCCGATATTTTACGCCGCATCAAGCAGTATTTAGTTTTACGCCGCAGTCAGCAATATTCCTGCTATATGGCGACATAATCGGGCCTGGACCAGACAATCAAGTGACCAACAGCATGAGCATCGATCTACGCAATTGGGACGTGTGTCAAATTGGGACATATTTTCATAAATGTCATTGGAACCATACACTTTTAACAATACTATCATAAATAACCAGTAAAAATGTTCAGAATGTCGCACGCACGCGGTTACTTCCCGAAACATTGTACCGAATTTATAAACTTCGTTGCAGCCTGTACACTTTCAGGTAACGAGTCTCCCCTTTCATTATTGTATGAAATTTGTGAACATATTTAATGAATTGATGAGTTTCGATAAAAATATATATGAACAACTATCAATGTGTAGAAAATGTGCAGAAAGCGGAAACCCGAACAGAATTGTCACAGAAAATTGTAACAACAATTACAGGTTTGAAATTGTTTATAATTACTCATCAAGCCCTCTGTTCCCTTTCAAAACTTGTCCACCCTAAGTAGCGTCGTTTATACAGAGGAACATGCACAATAACGCTCATGTTATCCTTGGTCTCCAAGCTTTTCGATATCAGTACATTGCTTCCTTTCACTTTAAACCCGTGAAGATCCGGGTTACAATTAATCTTCCATAACCCATGCTTGTCGCAAAAGGTGACTAACGGGATCAGGTGGTCAGACTCTTTGATTTGGTTGACACATGTCATCGGAGCCCAATTGTGCAGATCGATACAGTTGATCCCTGGATTGCATGTTCCAGATTCGATTAGTTACAGACCGCCGCCATATAGCTGGAATATTGGTGAGTGCGGCGTTAAAATACCAACTAACCACACGTCTTTTCCAGAGCTTTCACTGTGGATCGGGGGCAAGGGGAAGGTCAACTGGATCTGGTTTGACGGAACACCCATTGTCAAGTTCTACTGGCAGAAAAGCGGGAAAGATGGATGGCCTGCCAACTGTTGTTTGTCCTACCGCTGGAGTGACGGACAGTACAGATGGGATGACACCAACTGCAATATTCCACGAGGGTTCTTTTGTGAAGTTCCTGTTAAACGCTAGAACTGAATACGACCCATCGAATTTTTCACTGGGCTGCCCTTAACATTTGTTTTCTAAAATTAATTTCGTGTGGAGTAAATTACAGTTATTAAGGACTCAAAGGGATATAGAGAATCTCCTCAGAGTCTCTTTTGATATCGATATATATCACTACGAGTTGATAAAGTTACAAATATCCGAGGCTATTTTTACTTTTGTCAACGAGTGTTCATGTATTTGATATCAGAAGACACGAGGGTGGGATTCTGTTTATCAAAACAATCACTTGTGGAACACAGTTTGGATGGTAACGCGAATTACAGTTCGTTGTACTCGCAGTTCGTGACAGGCATTGCAACTAAAATAGCAAAAGATATTTTAAATATAAAATTAACGTATACAAAATAGCCCAAATGCAACACAAAAGTTCTTTTTTACGTCAGTTTGTTATACATGTTTACTGAGGCTGTTTTTGCCTATTTTGAAAGAAGGCTGTGGGGTAGTCTAGTGGTTAAAGCGTTCGCCCCTCACGCCCTCACGACCTCGATTCCCCACATGGGTACTATGTGTGAAGCCCAGCAACTGAAGGTAGATCATCAGCAACTGAAGGTAGATCATCAGCAACTGAAGGTAGATCCCCAGCAACGGAAGGTAGATCCCCAGCAACTGAAGGTAGATCACCAGCAACTGAAAGTAGATCCCCAGCAACTGAAGGTAGATCCCCAGCAACTGAAGGTAGATCACCAGCAACTGAAGGTAGATCCCCAGCAACTGAAGGTAGATCACCAGCAACTGAAGGTAGATCACCAGCAACTGAAGGTACATCACCAGCAACTGAAGGTAGATCACCAGCAACTGAAGGTACATCATCAGCAATTGAAGGTAAATCATCATCAACTGAAGGTAGATGCCCAGCAACTGAAGGTAGATCATCAGCAACTGAAGGTAGATCACCAGCATCTGAAGGTAGATCACCAGCAAATGAAGGTAGATCACCAGCAACTGAAGGTAGATCACCAGCAACTGAAGGTAGATCACCAGCATCTGAAGGTAGATCACCAGCAACTGAAGGTAGATCACCAGCAACTGAAGGTAGATCACCAGCAACTGAAGGTAGATCACCAGCAACTGAATGTAGATCACCAGCAACTGAAGGTAGATCCCTAGCAACTGAAGGTAGATCACCAGCAACTGAAGGTAGATCATCAACAACTGAAGGTAGATCACCATACCAGCGACCATGGTTATTTACAATACTTTAGCTACCTGCATGGGCCCTAGCTGTATGACTCCTCATGGTAAAGGTTCGTTGATAGAAATCGATGTTTTTGAACAGGTGTCAGTTGGTATGTGTAGCGTTGACACACCCCACGGCTCTTCCTTGTGTATTGGGGTAACGATACGCTTATCCAGAAGTTAATGATGAACACAAAACGTTCATATAATCAGAGATTTTATTGTTGATCGCCTTTACGTAACATGGGACACTTTAACTTCAACTATAAAGGGTAATTGAAAGAAACTTGTCAAATGAAACATCCTGTTTTCAGAAGCTGCATCTGAACTATAGTTTGGAGCAGATAGAAAGAGCACAAGATGCACACTTCATATCTAGACCTGGGTGGTATTGTACAAAACAACCACAGCGCTAAGACTGCTAAGTCTATGTTAAGGTATGGGAGTTACGGTAACTAGGCGCTATGATCACTTTGCACCCTGTACATGGATTCTTTTTGATGCGGAACACGAAGCTGAAACTTCAAGAATCAGATTTTCCAAACTACACTGTCCTAATTGTCTACCATGTATAGTTTTTACAGTGGGACGCGAGCTTTGGGGGCGTGGTGGGCGTGGTGGGCGAGCTGTCCGTGGCGCCAGGCGAGTGATCCAGCGAGGTTGAGGTGTAGGGATCGAGTCCACCTGTGACCGGGTGTAAAAACCTTTGAGTCAACTTTGTATGCATATTCTTTCAGTGTTGTCACAACCCCTAGTGTACAATAAACAACAACTTAAAAGAACCCACGAATCCGTTGGTATATGACCAGATGGTGGCCAAATGAATATGTGCAAACACCTGGTTACGGGTACAGCAACGTTTAGTAAACTTGGACAAGGTACTGTGACTATGTGTCCAAGTCCACCCAGCTGTGAATGGGCACCTCGTAAGTACGGGAAAGCCTAGTGGCTGCAAGAGTTGTATGATCCCCGGGAGGCTAGATTGATAATACGATGTGCAGTTGAGATTGAAATCCAATGATCGAGGGGATATCAAAGCGCCTTTGAGCAACTGATATTGGTGCTATATAAATGTTAGAATAGAATTAGGAGATAAACATACTGTGTTTGGAAGTTAGATGAATGTTAGACCGAATTGATAGTCTCTAAATTAATCATTTGAAACCTCACTCTACACGTTTGTCTTCAAATGAAATTTAGGGACTATCAATTCCATAACCGATTTAATATCGAACTTCCTCGTCCTGCGGAAGACACTGCTAATCCGGCATGGGACGAGAGACGAATTGAACTCGTCTGTGAAGGGAGTGGTAGGTGCCGTTCGTATTTTTTTAACATCGCAACATAAACAATATTCGGTTCAAAGAAACAAACTACTGTTTATTCAATGCAATAATGTAACACCTAAGAGCTTGTTTTTTATGTTCATAACTCCACACGACCGAAACCAGCCTATTGTTTTATGTGCCGTGTTACTGTACCCCCCTGGCTACACTATAATGGGATCGTCTGACCTACTTATGTTTTTGGGAAGTAGACAGCTACGCAACAGTTTGAAATGGCGGACGAGCCATTGTTTACATTTTGCGAAAGGTTGCGATTCGAAGTGACTGTGGCAAATACTTGACTGACTGTCGAACCTGAAGCCTGCAGAATCGAAGAAATCATCCTTTTCTGATCGACCTATGATCTGTAACTCATCAAAGACTTTTCATTTTTATGACCGGCGAGTGTCGATCATGATTTCACGTACGTGCCTCCATCCCGGCATGCGACGAAAGAGTGACAGTGCTGCTTTGTGTACATGCGACTAACTTGGGATTCCTTGGAACATTGTTCTCATCATTTGGGACTGGATTGTAGCCAAGCTTTTCAAAATGTACGAACATAGCAGTACGTGACAGCCTTGTGGGGAAGGTGGCATAAATTTTGTGTTTCGCCTGACCGTTATGTTGCGAATTTCCCATTCTACTCGGAAACAAATATACCATTTACCAGGTAGGTAAATGTTGACGAACGTTTTGCCGCACAAATAGGGATGTATAGATAGGGATGTATTTTTACAAGGTTTTCTGATTTATATGTTAGAAATTGTTTGTTTATGTTTGGGGCTGTGTATTGTTATTGAGTTTGAATATTTGTATAATAGAAGGTAATAATTATGATAGTGAGGTTCCCTAATAATTGTAGAGAAGAAATCGTATAATTGTTTTTTTCGAGTTTTAATAAATGTTTCATCAGCATTTCCATCACGTCTGTTGTGTTGATATTAGTCATGTTGGTGGCCAAGCTGAAGTAGTGCGGACGTGTTGTATACGTGCGCAGTGAAGCGCCGTGAAATCAGACGCATTTTCAATCCAAATTGATACCGTCTGATTTTATTGATTAACTAATCAAATTCAAGCATTTCAAGTAGCCATGGTAGAATAATAATTTCATTATCGTTGATGTTGTTGTTTCTTTTTGAATGATGTTGTAATTGTATTTCATTTTACCTGTAAACGATAATTTGTTGTTTTAATGTATTACTTGTAAATTGTAAAAAATTGTGTCAAGTATTACATATATATCATCCCAGAATAGTAATCTATAATTAATGTCACGCTTCTACTGTCATTGTAATTGTTCTGCCGTGAATTGTATTGATTTTTAAAGTTCATTAATTGTGTAATAAAATTGTTAATTGTGTTAAATCTTTTTGTTGTTTGTTGATGTCAACCTACATTCTTTGCGTCCAGATTTCTCTGTTAACAGTGTTTCCGTTTCAGAATGATTTCACATGAAAATGATGTGAAGTTCTACTGGATATCTCAACTGCAAACAATATAAAACTACAACAATTGTATCAATGACATCAGGGAAATACTGTTTAAACTTCGTCAGAACATTTGTTGCTGAATACAGTACAAAAAAGGCACGTACAGTAAGTACTAATGAACATTATAATTATGTACTGTATAACATAGTAACCACATGTGTCAGTGTCAAATTCCATTACCTCATGCTTCAACCACGATAATAAATTACAGAAAATCTATTTCAACAATCAATATCCCAGTAATGCCGGGGTACCATCTGTTGTATCTGACCTGAATATTGCCTTCAGTCTTGTCTGGCGTTGATTTTAATAACATTACTATGTATCAGGCATTGTTATATCTACACACAGGACGACGTATGTTTATTGATAAACATTTAAAAAGGGAACAGAGTATATGACAAGTTTCCGCAATACACTTTCCGCAATTGATATTTAGCTCAATTGATTTCTTAAACTAGTGTTGTCCTATATGAAACGTACAGCTTTATGGATGACAACTTGTTTATTGAGTTAAGCGACGTTTCAATGTAGATTCTTACATCACTGTGCGACAACACTGTAGCTTGATAGCGATGTAAGCATCTGCATCAAAACGTCGCTTAACGCAATAAATAAGAAGTTGTCATCCTTAAAGTTGTATGTTTCATTTTTGAGTCACCAACATCTAGAATACCGATCAAACAACTATATGGAATGTAAACAATTAATCCGTACATTGAAAACTGTCGCACGCGGTGTTTGCCGAACTGGTTTCAATCAAAGGTTGTGCGTAGGATGAGATAAAGTGCTTTCCAAGGGACATAACTCTATGGGGTTCGCTTGGAATAATATTTGACCGGTAGAGGGCGCGAGAGTCGATTTAATGCACAGTTGCATTATTCATTCAAACTTTTTAATTCAATATTGTAATCTAAATGCGTATTTTTTAGTAGAATAAATTATAGCGTAGCTTCCGTGAGGGCTGATAGCCAGTGTTAGTATTATTGAGAGGAACGCATTATTAAAGTTTAGAGAAGTGTTGTGGGACAGTGTGCCTTTAACACAAGCTTTAATTCAAATTATCCAACTTGTTCTTGCGGTGCTTCTTAGGAAGATAGACATGCTAGCATTTATATGTATGGAGCACAATCACCGCGTACCCATTTTCTGCTGGGTTAACAGAGGCAATTATGAACAAACTCGCTTGCCTAAGATGGGACCACATGTATAACATGTGCTTCGTTGTGGGGCAGGACTGAAGTCTAGAAACTCTCAGGAGTCAAGCTGCCAAACACGGCCACTCATCCAAGAACTCTCCGCGCCCAACGTTGCTTAAACTTCAAGTGAACTCTCTCCGCTGGATCACACACATCACAACATTACATGTTACAATGACATTTCGTTTTTTGTTCAGTGATATATCTTAGATATATAAGATTCCATTGCTGTCACTTAATTAAATACCATAAACTACCTTTACGATTACTTATAACCAACTTGTTCCCAGACTAACACTCTACTGAGATACCATATATGGCATACCCTTCTTGTCATCAAATGGATTACAATAACAGGGTCTTATTTAAAGCAGAGCCCATATCTACAGCAGATAATATTGCTGAGTGCAGCGTTAAACAACAAACCAAGCAACCAATCAGAATGGGAGTGAACAATTCATTGTTTCAATTGTTTTCATCTCAGTAACAAAACTATAGAAAGTTAATACTGAATACGGTTCCCTTACAAAAGCAGGATTAACGCCGGTATTTGTCTTAACTTGGTTGATTTGGACTCGTTTTGTTCATTGTTTGTCTGACGATTGTATCCAGGTTCTTCATTATTTAATAGATAAAAGAACAATTTCAGATGCTGGAACAGACAATCTACAAGTACACTTTGGAATTAGATGCTTGATGGGCATTTGGAAGTTGGAAGGTAACATAACAACGTATGGTATGGATTTACAACTTCTTGAATATTTACAACACGACGTGTCTGGTCTACTTCTTGCCCCTTCATCATTCACCTGATGAAGGGACAAAAAGTAGCCCAGAAACGTCATATTGTAAATATTCAAGAAGTAGTAAATATTCAAGAAGTAGTAAATATTCAAGAAGTAGTAAATATTCAAGAAGTAGTAAATCCATACCATAAGTTGTTCTGTCACTTTGGAATCATTTAGCACTGTGCAGTGTTGTTTTTACTTTGAACAAAGTGAATCCACTCGTAGATCTGGAAACGCCTTGTGTAAATGTATAAGGAACGTAGAAAGTAGGGAATATATTGTCAAGTGACAGGGGTATTCCACTGACCTAGGAACCGAATCAGCACGTTCCAGCCTTATAACCAGTATAAAAAGGTGTCACACATTGTTGGTACAATCAAATTCAATAAAAGTACATAATGTTTTTAACGATGTCCGGCCATATGGCCTATAACACACCAACGATACTTAAGGATACATAATTGTGAAATATTTGCCATTAAAAACGTATACATATATCACAGGTCAATTTATACTCCTCACAAAACGTTAAGCAACACAAATTTTTAGTCTGATTACATTTTCATTTATTGACATTGCAAAGCATGGAATGATGCAATAGAAAGGTGAAACATATGTACACACGAATAACAAAATGAAATAAAATGGTATTGAGCAATAATAGACTTACAAATCACCAAAAGCATGTACCCGTGAAACAGTCGTGCAAAATGTGCTGCATTGATGTTAACATTAAAGTTCAAGTCAGTTTTGGACAGAGAAGCAGTGCTCAGTAACGCGTATGACCACCATGAGCACAAATGCAAGCTTCTACACGTCTTTGCATTGACCAAATGAGCCTTTAAAGTTGCTGTTGTGGAATGTTCTGCCATTCTCTCTGTAACGCCTGCTCAAGGTCATCCAGAATCTGGGGGTGAACATGGAGACCGTAAACACGACTTCCAACAACGTCCCAAGCATGTTCAATGGGAATAAGATCAAGTGACCTTGCAGGCTAGTCGATATGTGTGATGTTGTTGATCTAAACAACATCGTTAACAACTCTTTCTCGGGCATTATCATCCATAAAAATGAAGTTAGAACCCGCTTGTTGTTCCAGAGGAATGATTACAGGTAGGTTTACGCCGATCATGGTGCATGTGTGAAGAGTGGAGCACATTCATGCCACACATTGTGCATGTTGTTTCTGAGTGTGGTTGTGTTCGGGTGATGCTGTCAATGTTATCAGAAACATCAATTTGACAGTCACTAAAGGTCATGTAGTCTTTGAATGTTTACCTTTCAGTAGCATGACGAGATTGATAAAGATGTTACACTGAAAATACTTGTTGCTTAATTTCTTGTGAAGAGTATATCAGCCTGTCGTGGGTATCGACCGTCGCACTGTGAGATCCTGAGCATGTCCTTGTAACTAACTAGAGGGTTTAAGTCATGCAACATTCATGGTGCTGAGAAACGGTGAGCGTTGCTAATCCCAGGACTCCTATGCTGATGTCATCCCCCAGGGACATCAGCATCCACGACAGGCCGACAACAAAGCACGTATACACATTTAAAAGGTTGAAGACATATATATCAAACATGAGCGGGATGTGGTAGATACTGCTTATTGTTGCCGAGCAAATTACCGGCGCTTGTACATTGTAGTAATGCAGCAAGATATTTACTAACACAAAACGCAGTTTGCTCAATTAGTGCAAAGTGTGAAAAACCTGGATGAACTGTTTCTATTTCTTGTATATATATTATCTCAAATCCGAATATAAACTGCAATGAATGAGAAAGTGTACTTCATCTTTAACCACATTTTCAATGCAGCATTTGCAAATACGGGCAGAGTTTTCGGACGAGCATCTCCGAGAAGACAGTAGTCTTTCAGACTCGCACAAAAGCTTGTACCTTGGTCCTGATCCATCGTTAAGCAATAACCATTCCGATATATGTACGATGTTTTAAACATTCACTTGTTGTAGGTGTTTCTTTGTCAGTTTCATAATATTTTAAGTTCTTGAAATATATGTCAGACAACCTGAGGACCTTACGACTGAGTAAGGACACTGTTTTAAGGTGAACCAAGTCCATGCATCAACTGGAAAGTAAACCATTTGCAGCGTATTTGCAAATGACAAATCCCGTCCTTAAACATCTGAACCAAGGAAAAGAAGAGTACGGCAATTTAACAATGGTTGACATCCGGAACTCTTAGCTTGCTTATATTATTATTCACCAGAATGATAGAGAAGAAACCAGGCTAGCTACCCAATCTGGAATTGTATGTCGCAAATTGAAGAAAATGAAAGGAGGGAAACAGAAAATCAAATGTGAGAAAAACATATACACCATGGCCGTATTGGCCAGGGAGTTGGTGAAGTCCTCAGAAATGTATAATGATGAACGAATGTCACAAATTTGACTCGAAGAGAGTTGCAGTGGAAGCTCTGTGTGGGGAAACATGGTGCTCTTCAACTGAAGACACCGTAAACACCCCAGTGGATGGTGATAGTCTCACCCAGCGACAGTCGGGACGACGACTCACACATTCAGGAGAAGTCTGAGAAAACACTGACGTTTTTGAAAGAATATGGGTTAACCCCCAAACGGCTAACATAAGCAAGTAATGCTGCAGATATTAACACTTCCTATGGCAAGGGTAGCTACTCCATGCTACGAGAAGCTGAGAAGGAGACCCCTCGCTCCTAAATGGTTGTGCAGGACAGGCTTAGAGTGAGTTCTTCACCGCATCACGAAATTGCCAGCTGTTCCCAACACTTCCATGATCGCATTCTGTTATCAGCATGAAGAATGACATGACATCTACGACAGAAGTGGAGCGAGTTCCAGGCAATTTGCCAGGGACTATGCTAAGCTTCAAACATGAACTGCAGGAGAAGGTAGCACAGAAGCTAACGCGTCACGGTGCAGCTGACAGTCGATGGCTCCCAAGTCAGCAGGGTTACTTTGCTGTTGCATCGCTTCAGCTGTTGGGCTTGAAGAGGCATTAGCCTCGTTAACTCTGAGCACATTAGCGATCGTGAACTGTAAAGAAGATTACGGTACTCTGAAAGCAAGTCTTCATCCACTGATGGAAGAGGCAAACGATGTCAATAACCCTGGATGTATTTCTGTTGGTGAGCATTCTATTGCAGCAGATGTTGTTTTTTTTTGTTCTCACATGAAAATGATATTGACCATGGTGGGCTTAGGAAGCACACCCGGACATTATGCATGCATTTTATGTCTCGTGCACAAGGATGACACAAGGATGGCAGGCACGACACATCTTTGCCGATGGAATGTTATTCTCAGGGAGAAATGAAAAGACTCTTTAAACTATCCAGGAATATGCGGACAAAACGATGTATGGCGTCCACCATTGCCCACTGCTTGACATTCCAGGGGATAATTATGTCACTGATGAGGTCCATCACCCTAGACACCTGTATCTGTAGCTGTGGGAGGACACAGACTCCAAGATGCTCAAATGGACAATCCTGTGAGGTTGTGACAAGATAACATTTCTCACTAAATTACCAGGACGACTTGGTGGGATTCTTTGTTCCGAGCCTGACTCTACAGTATGTACACTGTGGACAGTGTTTGGCGAATACATCGATCTCCTCGCTTCTGACGATACATGCACATCTGGTCATGTAGTGTTCGAAACTGAAAGTCCTGGCTCGAGACTTTTCTCTCCTTGGCTCGTGAAACTGACGGCTATCAGACTAGGAATGTTATTCCATACATACAATGCATGGTCTACCACGTTCCTTACATGACTGACAGGTTTGGATCACTAAGGTCAGCTGTCAAGTTGTGGGGAACACAAAAGATGAAAAAGAATTATTCATCAAAGAACATCACAGAAATGTGAGACCACAGTTGACGCCCTAACCATTCGGAAGAGAATGAAAGAAAATGGTCATCTAGCTTGAGATAAGTGGCCTTACTGCAAAAGTCGCCTTGAGTACTAGACGGAGGAACTTGCAGAGGCAAGATGGGCCAAAAGGGCTAAGATCTTGATAGAGATCCACCGTCAGCACTAAGGCTGCTCAATATAACCAGTTTACCGGTATTTACCGGTTCACACATGAAAACGATACGTATTGCGATACGCTGAAAAACCGGTATTTTGACATGCATTCGGAAAACCTTCGTAACACTCGGTAATCTTGATGATTGTGGAAGTTGTGGTAAGGGTGGTTGGAATGATCGTGGTGAAAATTCCATTAAACTGGATTGTTAAGTTCTTTTCCTTGTTTCATTTGTGCCAAATATTATTATGTTTTTATTAAGGTGAATCAAGCATAGTGATTTTGTTGTGGTTTGGCTTTATAATCAAACATTAACTCGATTATAAGTATTTTTGTGTTAATAAAAAACATCTTGCAATATATTGCAATACAGATCGCAATACATGCTTTTGCATCGCAATATATCGCAATATGAAAATTCTCTGCGATCCTCATAGTCAGCACTGGTTGATCCCTAGCTTATGTCTCTGTCAGAGTTGCAGAGTTTAAAGTTCATATGGCATTCATTCAACATCGAAGAATAAAAAGGTTTTATTAGAAAAAAAGTTTTTTAGATAAGCTAAATGTGATGTTTGCATATACACGTTTTTCTATACGTTGTATTTTCATGTTTCAGAACGGGCATTGAAAGTTTATGTGCATGTACGTGTTGCACGATATTTAGTACGTCTCTTTGTTACATATACATGTTACAGGTATATTAAAACAAAGTGCCCGTTTTGCTCTTTATTATCTGTTAATCACACACACACACACACACAAATAAAAAATAAAAATAAAATAAAAAATAAATTATTCAATAGTTCATATGGATTTACCTAACTTGAAATGGGTTTAATTATTTTATCAATGCTTCATTAACTGCCAAAATTGGTCACGATTTTTGCGTATGCGTTGTAACACCATATACAATCACTTTGGTCGGTACCAACAAGTTTCAGGTCCAGGACCGACCACGTTCGCGACATCTGTAACGTAACGTCGGCAACACCACAACAACTGTGAATTTCTTTTCAAACTGCATTTATGATAGCCCGCTTGATAAATGTCTTGCACATATGTCCGATCAGTGCAAAGATTTGACAAATCTATTACGACAACATCCGGCTGTATGTCCAACTTTGCTGCAGGAGCTTCACGAGTTGCAAATCGTCCTCTTCATATGTGAATCAAGGTTTCATCTTGGCAGCAGTGATGGCTGTCAACGCGTAAATCGACTGTTTTCCAGCGTCCGATTGGACGTTGCACTGTTTTCCAGCGTCCGATTGGACGTTACACTGTTTTCCAGCGTCCGATTGGACGTTACACTGATTATCAACGTCCGATTGGACGTAACACAGGGGCGGTATTCAACGTTGTGCTTACGGATGTGGGTAGAGAAATTATGTAAATCAAGTTGTCTCATTGCTTCAGACCAACGGACGTCACGTCATTTTTCAGCGGGATATATATATGTGTGCACCGATGTCTCAAAACAAAATTCATTCATCAGTAACTATTGTTTGAACACCATCCATTTCTACAAATATAATATGTAACAAGGCGATAAATTATTATGCATTTACATTTCGAGTACGAACACACACATACACACACACGCGGACACACACAAACACACATGCAGAAAGGCAAACACTCACAGTATATGTGTTTGACGGTTATAGTTAAAAGCTAGGCATGTAAGTCTCTCTGCACGAACATCGGGCTTGGTGTGTTGAGTTGCATCCTTTAGACCTTGCAGGATCCGATGATCACTTTTCCCGAAGCCATATATTGATCCAAATCTAAACTGTTTTCCATGAACCCAAAGGTGGTAGGGTGTAGTCTGGGTTACGAGACAGTGGGGTTTGTTTGAGTTCATTTCCTTTCCCTTTGCAGATGCACCTGCGTGACATTGAAAATAACAATTATATTCACAGTCTTTCGAAATATTTGTTAGTAACATCGGCACCATAATTCGCGATCCTTTCGCATGATGTTTACTGCGTTCCAATTTAAAACAATTATAACTGGGCTTCACAGACTTGGAACTAGTGCCATGTGTAAAACACGTCAACGCCTGACAATAATCAGTCTCGATTATCTGCCAAGAACAGATCCAGTTTGGCAAAAGGCAAAGTAGTAGAACACTAAAACCAACGATGGCCCCAGGTGTTAAGCTGGGAAAGCCTCTACTGCTGTTCCGGTGGCACCTGCAAGTCGCACGGATTGCAATGAAAACATTACGTTAAATGATACGGAATTAAGCTATTGTCTCTGTGCCAATTAGTACAGAAATAACAGATGTTTCGGGTGATAATATATATAATACTTGTGGAAGATTGATACGAATCAAACCCATCAATCATGGACCAAAACTCCCCAACGTACAAATGAGGCGGTCTAATGAATGACCTTATGTTGTATGATGAATTATGAGGATATGGATCTTATAGTGTATTTTGAGGAAGTTAGTGCAAGTGAAAGTGCGTGCGTGTGTCCTTGTTTGCGTGTTTTGGGGGTTAAAACTATCTCAACTTGCAAAAACCTCTTAATGTACACTAGGTGTTCGTCAAATTGCAAAAAAACAAGACGGCACTGACTTACATGAATCATGCAAGTTCTGATTCAAAACGTTTTCCGAAAACATTTCCCTCAACCAAGCTTGTGACAAGAGCTGCTTTTCTTCATGTTTTGATAATGACAGAAAACCGTGGTCAAACATAATCACTGGTCATAAAATATTATTTGAATTGTCCTCCGAATTGTGAAGCATTAAATGTATCAGATTCAGAATATTGTTTTACAAATATTACAGTTTTCGATAAATTATAAGTAAATAGTTCAATGGGTTATTAGGCGTGGCCCAGTGATTAAAGCCATCGCTCGTCACGCCGAAGACCCGGGTTCGATTCCCTACATGGGTACAATATGTAAAGCCCATTTCTTGTGTTACCAGCCGTGATACTTCTGGAATATTGCTAAAAGTGGCGTAAAATCACACTCATTTACTAAAAGGCCCGTATCCTGTGAAACCATTCTTGTACAAACTATTGTTTTACACATACCAGAGGTTGATGGCTAGGAGAGAAAGGAGAAGTGCCAATCCACCAACTGCTGCAGTAACAATCATACCCTGAGTTGCCAGTCCTAGAACAGACATAGATCAACAAGCTTACAAGGGAGAGTTGTAATACAATCGCGGCATGTCACATTGTCGTAAAATGTCGCAGTAAAATTTGTAGAAAACTCGATCCGGTGCATTACTGAACTGGATGTAATAATCACATTCCAGACAATCTTTTTAACTAATAGACTCGTCTTCAAAGTAGCTTTCATGTCATTATTCGTTATTGTTCCTGAAACCAAAAGATGTAGGGGCGCGGTGGGCGAGTTGGCTAAGGCGCCAGGCTAGTGATCCAACGAGGTTGAGTTGCCGGGATCGAGCCCACCTGTGACCGGGTGTAAAAACCTTGGAGTCAACTTTGTGTGGAGACTCTTTCAGTGTTGTCACAACCCCTAGTGTACAGTAGTCAACCCTGTGCACTTAAAAGAACCCACGAATCCGTTGGTATATGAACAGATGGTGGCCACATGAATACGTGCAAACACCTAGTTGCGGGTACAGTAACGTGCAGTAAACTTGGACAAAGTACTGTGACTATGGATCCCAGTCCACCCAGCTGTGAAAGGGGCACCTCGTAAGTATGGGAAAGCCTCATTAACTTGGTGCGCATAGTGACTGCAAGAGTTGTATGCTCCCCAGGGGAGTTGAGATTGACAATACGATGTGCCGTTTGAGATTGACATCCAGTGATCGAGGGGGAAAACCAAAGCGCCAATGAGTAGCTGAGCTGAGTTATGCATAACGTTAAAAAAATTAAACGTTTCAAACATCATTTCACACCATGGAAGTGAGAGAAGTGACTGTCCGTCAGGTGAAATCGTACTTGAGTCTACTCTTCCATGTACTGACGACTCTGGGTACTTAGTACTGCAAGCACCACTACAGGACTTTAGCAAAGTGACAAATCCTTCCACATGACCTATATAACAAGCCTGCCCATACGGAGACCGTATTGACACCTGTGTTATTAATATTCCACCCCAGAGAGAGACCTTGTGCTACAACGAGAATAATTACAACCTCTGTTGTGAGACATGCACGTCATACAAGGAAGATATAGGTACGTCATGCATGAAACTATGTACGTCAAGAAACTGTCGAGAAGGCAGAACATGTAAATAACAATAACAAAGAAATAAAGGATGACAATGTGTATATTGGTGTTACTGTCAGAACTAATCACAAAGACTAATTTTAGTTCTGGATACTGTGACAAGCTTTGAGGTGAAATCGGACTGTTCTTGTTTCTTGTTATTCACACTTCTTAGTGGTAGTCTTACTCAGACCTTATGTAGCAAATAACCGGATCAAAATTTGGTAATCAACCTATAATGTGTTTCATAATATTGTCATTTGCTGGAAAAGACCATACATACCACTGCTAGAGGTCGGTTTCGCTGTAACGGGAGTAGTTGTTGAAGGCGATGTTGTGTATGCAGTTGATGTTGATACTGATGATGATGTTGTTGACGTGGTTGTAGACGCTGAGGTTGTGGGTGTTGATGTTGACGTGGATGTAGGTGTTGGGGTTGTGGTTAGTGATGTGGGCTTAGGTGTTGAGGTTGTGGATGTAGGTGTTGAGGTTGTGGATGTGGACGGAGACATGAACGTTGGTGTTGAGGTTGTGGATGTGGACGTATGTGTAGGTGTTGAGGTTGTCGTTGTGGACGTGGGTGTTGAGGTTGTGGATGTGGACGTGGACGTGGACGTGGACGTGGACGTGGTCGTGGACGTTGGTGTTGAGGTTGTGGTTGTGGACGTGGACGTGGACGTAGGTGTTGAGGTTGAGGATGTGGGTGTAGATGTTGTGGCTGTGGATGTGGACGTAGGTGTTGAGGTTGTGGATATGGACGTGGACGGGGACGGGGTCGTGGACGTTGGTGTTGAGGTTATGGTTGTGGTTGTGGTTGTGGACGTGGACATGGACGTAGGTGTTGAGGTTGTGGACGTAGGCGTAGGTGTTGAGGTTGGTGTTGTAGTTGTGGACGTGGACGTGGACGTAGGTGTTGAGGATGTGGATGTAGGGGTAGGTGTTGAGGTTGTAAATGTAGGGGTAGGTGTTGAGGTTGTGGATGTAGGGGTAGGTGTTGAGGTTGTGGATGTTGACGTGGGTCGTGTTGAGGTTGTGGATGTGGGTGTGGACGTGGGTGTAGATGTGGCCGTGGACGTGGACGTAGGTGTCGAGGTTGTGGATGTGGACGGGGACGTGAACGTTGGTGTTGAGGTTGTTGATGTGGACGTATGTGTAGGTGTTGAGGTTGTCGTTGTGGACGTTGGCGTAGGTGTTGAGGTTGTGGCTGTGGACGTGGATGTAGGGGTAGGTGTTGAGCTTGTGGATGTGGATGTTGACGTGGGTGGTGGTGTTGAGGTTGTGAACGTGGGTGTAGATGTTGTGGCTGTGGATGTGGACGTAGGTGTTGAGGTTGTGGATGTGGACGTGGACGGGGATGTGGTCACGGACGTTGGTGTGAAGGTTGTATTTGTGGTTGTGGACGAGGACGTGAACGTGGACGTAGGTGATGAGGATGTGGATGTATGGGTAGGTGTTGAGGTTGTGGATGTAGGGGTAGGTGTTGAGGTTGTGGATGTTGACGTGGGTGATGTTGAGGTTGTGGATGTGGGTGCGGACGTGGGTGTAGATGTGGCCGTGGACGTGGATGTAGGTGTTGAGGTTGTGAATGTGGACGTGGACGGGGATGTGGTCACGGACGTTGGTGTGAAGGTTGTATTTGTGGTTGTGGACGAGGACGTGGACGTGGACGTAGGTGTTGAGGATGTGGATGTAGGGCTAGGTGTTGAGGTTGTAAATGTAGGGGTAGGTGTTGAGGTTGTGGATGTAGGGGTAGGTATTGAGGTTGTGGATGTTGAAGTGGGTGATGTTGAGGTTGTGGATGTGGATGTGGACGTGGGTGTAGATGTGGCCGTGGACGTGGATGTAGGTGTTGAGGTTGTGAATGTTGATGTTGAAGTGGATGTAGGTATTGAGGTTGTGGTCGTGGATATAGATGTAGGTTTTGAGGTTGTGGATGTTGACGGTATTGAAGGTTGTGGGCGTGTATGTTGAATGGAACGTAGGTGTTGAGGTTGTGGATGTGGACGTGGATGTAGGTTTTGAGGTTGTGGTCGTGGATATAGGTGTAGGTGTTGAGGTTGTGGATGTTGACGTGGGTGGAAGTGTTGAGGTTGTGGATGTAGTTGTGGAATGGAACGTAGGTGTTGAGGTTGTGGTTGTGGACGTACGTGTAGGCGTTGAAGTTTTAAATGTGGACGTCGGTGTAGGCGTTGAAGTTGCCGATGTGGGCGTGGTTGTGAATGGTGACGTTGGTGCAGGTGTTGATGTTATGGATATGGGCGTGGATGCGAGTGTAAAGGTTGTGGTTGGTGATATGCTACAGGTAGCACAGCAAGTGTTGATGTAGGTGATATCAGAGGGGTCACATCTTTCCAGGGAACATAGCCTATTCCGTTCGTCATCTCCATACTCACAGCCTAGAAAATAGGACAAATACATACATTGTTAATAACAAACTAATTACATAATATAGAACGTCAGAAAACAGAAGAATAACCAGTATTAACTGTCCTCAGACACGAATTCCCATTGTTGTGAAGGGGAAAATACCAGTCACAATTACATGAAGGGATGACTGAAAATAATTGATACCACCAGGTACTCGCGAAAAGGGTAATTGACATTCCCGCTTTGTGAAAGTTCGACTCAATTTCACATCTAAATAATCAATAAAGACCAGACAAACCAATGATCGATATTAAGAACATCACCCAAGGTCAGCGTGGCACAACCAACCTTTATATCTTAATATTGCTTAAATGTTGCAAAAAGTATCTGAAGTACCTTCGTCGCCCTTGTAGGAGGCACATGTCTCACAACAGAGGTTGAAATTGTTCTCGTTGTAACATAAGTACTTCTTCTCCGGTGGAATATCCGTGGCACAGGTGTCAATGCGGTCTCCGTATGGACAGTTCTCTGTAGAGGTAAGCGAATCAGTGAATCAGTTGTTTTGTACCGACCTCCTCGTCATTTTGGGTGTACTTATGTTCCAGTATTTCAACATACGACATTGAAACCATTTCCTTTACGACAATAATATTCATTAAGTTTATATAGATTCCAAATTCCCATGTGTTCAAATATTAAAATATTCTTATAACTTTCTCATGCATTTTTGACATTTAATTTTTTTTTCTTATAACACGCTAGGTAACACACGTTTCACAGAAAGAACATTGAAGAGTAACCACAGCTTGCAGCTACAAACGAATAATACGATCTTTATTAATGACACCCTATAAGATGCCCCATTAAGTGGAGGCTTCAGAAAAGTGCCACACAAATGTCATCCTTATTTCTTTGTTATAGTTATGTACATGTTGTTCTGCCTTCTCGTCAGTTCCTTGGCGTACATAGCATCATGTATGACGTACCTATATCTTCCTTGTTTGACGTGCATGTCTCACAACAGAGGTTGTCATTATTCTCGTTGTAGCATACGTTCTTCCGATGGGGTGGAATATCCGTGGCACAGGTTGCAATGCGGTCTCCGTATGGACAGTTCTCTGCAGAGGTAAGCAAATCAGTGAATCAGTTGTTTTGTACCGACCTCCTCGTCATTTCGGGTGTACTTATGTTCCAGTATTCCAACATACGACATTGAAACCATTTCCTTTACAACAATAATATTCATTAAGTTTATAGTGAATCCAAATTCCCATGTGTTCAAATATTAAAATATTCTTATAACTTTCTCATGCATTTTTGTCATTTATTTTTTTTCTTATAACACGCTAGGTAACACACGTTTCACAGAGAGAACATTGAAGAGTAACCACAGCTTGCAGCTACAAACGAATAATACGATCTTTATTAATGACACCTTATAAGATGCCCCATTAAGTGGAGGCTTCAGAAAAGTGACACACACAAATGTCATCCTTATTTCTTTGTTATAGTTATTAACATGTTGTTCTGCCTTCTCGTCAGTTCTTTGGCGTACAAAGCATCATGTATGACGTACCTATATCTTCCTTGTATGACGTGCATGTCTCACAACAGAGGTTGTAATTATTCTCGTTGTAGCATAAGTTCTTCCTACGAGGAGCAATATCCGTGGCACAGGTGTCAATGCGATCTCCGTATGGACAGTTCTCTGAATTAAGCGAATCAGTTATTCATTTGCTTTGTACCCACCACCTCGTCAATTGGGGCACACTTATAATCCGGAAAAGCAGAAAACAACATACAGCATTAAAACCATTTCCCTTATGACAATAATATTCATTAACTTTATAATTAATCCAAATTCCCATGTGTTCAAATATTAAAATATTCTTATTACTTTCTCATACAATTTTTGTCATTTAATCCTTTTCTTATAACACGCTAGGTAACACACGCTTCACAGAGAGAACATTGAAGAGTAACCACAGGTTGCAGCTACAAACGAATAATACGATCTTTATTAATGACACCCTATAAGATGCCCCATTAAGTGGAGGCTTCAGAAAAGTGGCACACACAAATGTCATCCTTATTTCTTTGTTATAGGGGGCGGTGGGGTAGCCTAGTGGTTAAAGCGTTGGCTCGTCACGCCGAAGACCCGGGTTCGAATCCCCACATGGGTACTTAAAGGTCACATAAACCCTAGGGGGTAAAAATACATAAATCACTAACTGGCATCGTTATAAATGAAACCCCGTCATTAAAACTACTCATTTCGACCTTTAATTGACTTAAATCGACCTTTTGACAACAGTGCACAATTCTCACCCGCGAACGAAATTTCAACCAATCAGAGCGGCGCGACTCTGTGACGTCATATGAGGAATAGCTTTGAGGGCCGATGCAGAATTCATCTACATTTTAGGGGGTAAATTATCTTGTTTACAGGCTTGTATAAACCTGAAATCGTGACAATTGTTGTGGAAAATGAAAGCTATATGTTCTCACAATCTACTGGCATTTAATTTTGTCTCCTGCTTTGCCTAGTTTCCGAGTTACAACTTGTTTTCATAGACGCTTCTGTCACAATTGATTGGTGTCGTTAGGCCCTATTTGTATAATGACTGATCCAAATTGATCCCATTTCTGTGTTTTTTACCTCGATATTTAATCATGTCATGTAAAAATCTGTTTGTATTCTCAAAACAGTGTCGGCCCATAAGTTTTCACATGCAATACAGCAATTAATACTCCCTTTGTTGTAACCCGTGTTAGGTGGTATAAACCTACACATGTTATTTGTCATCATTCACTTGATGGTCAGTTAATGAATTTATAACAGGTATAATTAGTGGTAACACACTTAGATTACCCGACAAAGGTTCCCATTTGGCATTTCTTGTGTCTGGAGTAAATATTCAACATTATAAACATCGATCAAAGGATTAACCGATAACACGCTGATTGATTAATTACTTTTATCTTACACAGCGGAATTGTCAAAAGGTAGTGTTTATGTATGTAGATTTACTAATCTATACTGAATACACTCTGCCGTGTCGGTGTCTGCGTAAAACAACGTCCTTCTTCAAAGGATTAACCGGCAATACATTGATTGATTGCCCATTATTGGCTAACTAAATTACTGTTTTAATGAAAGGCGGACATTATGCAATTAGTTGCCAGGTGTGCTATCTTGGGTGACCAATGAGACTATACACCAATACCTGAAAAGATTTATCACTTTTTCGTATATTAAACTGTTAAAAGACACATCATTTGGAACAGTTTTGTGGATATTGATGGATACATTCCTCAAACAAGGTAATGGCCTGATATTGTTCCTATAACTTTAATCTGTTTTAATTTTAATATTTGCATTTTGTTTTTATTCATTTGTCGTAGCATTCAACAGAATCATTGTTTTCGCCGTGAAGTGTAATGAGACAGACAACATACACTAGGGTGTGTGTGCGAATTATGATTCACATTGGCAAACTATAAAATGTCTAGATATTACAGTTCTGTTATAAATTCACTATAAGTATCAGCAGATCGTCAGCTTTTATTTAGTTTCAAAATGCATAAAAGTATGATAATAAACTAATTAGGATTATAAGACCAAATATAAAGACGCACATTGACTAGTATCTACATACTGGTGAGTGGACATTAACCATGTGAATGTAGCAAGAAATTTATCGCGCAGTATTGTGACTTCGACCCCCACCTCGCTTCCGTGGAAGAAATCGTTATGTTATAAGTTGTGTCATGCAAAATCCTTTTGGTTATGATTCCAATACATATTTAACTACGAGTAGAAAGTAGTTTTGATTTTCTAACTTGATGAAAACAAACTATAATCTCATTAATTCTAACAGACTTTACGATTTTCAAAATGGCGGCGACTCTGTCGGGAACATCCGCCAGTCTGTGGATAAATGCTATTTAGGTTTGTTTTCACCGAGTTACAAAATCAAAACTACTTTCTACTGGTAGTAAAATATGTATTTTATTGATGGCCAATAGGATTTTGCATGACATAGCGTATAACATAACAATTTCTCTCCTGGCAGCGAGGTGGGTGTCAATATAATACTACTTACAATATTATTGTTACTTCGACCACAACCTCACTTCCGAGGAAGAAATCGTTATGTTACAAGTTGTGTTATGGAAAATCTTTATGGTCATCAATCATATACATATTTTACTATAACTAGTAAGTAGTTTTGATTCTTTAACTTCCGTGAAGCGATCTGAACACAAGTAAGATATCGTTTCAGGCTTCCACAACGCTCGCTTCGCACTCACAAACATAACCCATTTAGCACGAACTGCGGGTCCTGTGGAAATCTGTGCATGGTGACACCATCACCCGACCCCTAGGAGCAATTGACGACAAAGCAACGATTCGGCATGTCGTCGTTCATGTCGAGAAATCATCAAATGATGAGCGTGCTACACACTTTCTATACAACTAACTGAAAATCGTTCCTCATATGACGTCACTGCAGTGCTCTGGCGACAGAGTTACGTAACCTGTCTGTGGTTTCGTTGGCGGGCGAGAGGGAAGCAGGCGACTTTTGGCCACTTTTAATCGCTCGGTATTAATTAACCACAAGTTTTAAAGAATAAATTTGGTGTTCCGCATAAGACTAACCACAAATCTTTCATATGTAATGGTTAAAAGAGTAACAAAACAAAGTTTAGTGGTTCTTTAAAGCAAAATGACAATATTATGAAACACATTATAGGTTGATTACCAAATTTTGATCCGGTTATTTGCTACATAAGGTCTGAGTAAGACTACCACTAAGAAGTGTGAATAACAAGAAACAAGAACAGTCCGATTTCACCTCAAAGCTTGTCTCAGTATCCAGTACTAAAATTAGTCTGTGATAACACCAATATACACATTGTCATCCTTTATTTCTTTGTTATTGTTATTTACATGTTGATCTGCCTTCTCGACAGTTCCTTGACGTACATAGTATCATGCATGACGTACCTATATCTTCCTTGTTTGACGTGCATGTCTCACAACAGAGGTTGTCATTATTCTCGTTGTAGAATAAGTTCTTCCTATGGGATGGAATATCCGTGGCACAGGTTGCAATGCGGTCACCGTATGAACAGTTCTCTGAACGAATCAGTGAATCAAATTGGTTTATACAAACACCGAGGTGCCACTGTACAAACAACCTTAGCGCTATGTATGTCGTTGGCTTATGTTACGGTATGAGAGTTGCGATCACCTTAGCGCTAACACAGCTTTGTACGACGGTACCCTGGTCTTTCAGAGCACTACATGCATTTTGTTATGCTAAGCAGGTACATCAGTAAATCCCCTTTTCCTGACTTACGTCCAGAACAACTTAGCATACGTTCTTCTCCTCCGGTTGAATATTAGCTTCCTCGAATCTCTAAGGTATACGTTCCGATAAATCTCCCAAACCGAAACATGAGTCTCATTAACCTATTCAGACAAAGACCTACTTTTCAGGCGATCCGAATTTTCTCGTGTAAAAGTGAAAAGAGACACCACAAACAACTATGGCTACACTGAATTCCAATTCCTTGCTTCATAAGAAATTAGTATTTACAAGTTCATTTTAATGTGAAATTTTAATAACTTCGTATTTCTATATTTTAATGCGAGGTTGAGGCAGCATGACCTTAACTAAGACGTCACAGACTGCCCCTGTTTGATGAGTTCGTAAAATAATTCACAATTCATCTGTCTCACTGGTTACACCGGTTATGTATTTTGTGCGCCTAGTTTGAGAAGTTTTGTAACGCACAATGTGATTGATATAATATCAAGTCCGTACCAGACCGCCAAACTTTTCTAGCCGCAGAGCCTCGTTTTGAGATTTCTACGATTTCCAGATTTCTGTTTGTCAGAGCCCGCTGTACGACAGAGCCCGCTGCACGACGTGTTTGCAAGGATAAGAAGGAGCGTAGTGTTGCAATATACACATGCTTAGATGTATCAAATAATACTGATAAATATTATGTATCCAGCTGAATGAATTGGTCTCAAAATTCAGGACTGGTTATTGTACTAAGGTGCGCAACAGGACGGAACCCAGTCAGCAGGAAACGACTGACTGACTGACTAAGTTTGGTTTTACGCCGCTTTTAGCAATATTCCAGCAACATCACGGCGGGGGACACCAGAAATGGGCTTCACACATTGTGCCCATGTGGGGATTCGAACCCGGGGTCTTCGGCGTGACGAGCCAACGCTTTAACCATTAGACTACCCCACCGCCCCCAGCAGGAAACGAGACTCTTGTGTAATCAATGTTCTGACTTGACTTGTACTGTGGATGCATCTACGACTCGGCCCGATAATTGTATTACCTCCCATTGCTGGCTCCGCCTTCTAACAGCAGCCAATCAGAAAAGCCGTTAAAACCTGTGTCAACAAAGCCGCGAACGTTTGCTCGCTGGGCGACTCAGATTGAGGGAACAAAACATAGAGACAAATTGACAGGTATGAAACCTTTAAAAATATATGCAAGAACTCTTTCTACCTTTTTCAGTGTACTTTTGCAACAATTGTGTTGCCAAGTTTAATCGGTTAGATAAGAGTGAGTGAGTGAGTTTAGTTTTATGCCGCTCTTAGCAATATTCCAGCAATATCACGGCAGGGACACCAGAAATGGACTTAACACATTGTGCCCATGTAGGGAATCGAACCCGGGTTTTCGGCGTGACGAGCGAATGCCTAAACGACTAGGCTACCCCACCGCCCCGGTTAGATAAGAGAAGCGGGAGTGAGTGAGTGATGTAGAAGCCTTGTTATTGGTACGCTCAACTGATTGGATAAATAGCAAAGATGCATCCAGGGTACCAGTGGAGATTTATGGGAACGTATACCCTGGAGATTATCGAGGATGAATATTATGGTACAAGCGTCAAGCGTCTCTGTATGAACTGTTCTCTGCAGAGTATGGGTAAAACTGTTACCTGCACCAAACCGTGGTGCTTTTGATGAACGCACTAAAGAAGGTAAGCTCAGATCGGAGTGTCGAATTGAGTGTAAAAGTCGGCGAGCGTGACTAAAAACGGCAAAACGCTTTCCAAGAAATTTCTGCTGAAATCAGTCGATATTCGATTCCAACTATATCAGGAACATGTATGAATTGTCATCAATTAATGATAACAGCGGGTACTCGACAAAAGGAGCGTATCCTGCCCAACCAGTGACAGCGTCATAAACAAATGGAAAGGCTAGTCATTTGTTCACCTAAATAAATAACATATAATACAAGTCAAAAGAGGCACTTGAATTAAGCTTTACAGAGAAGTTGTTAGTGGGAGTAAAAAACTCAATGTACTGAAAAACAATCACACACATTAATTTTGCATTTCAGGTTGTGTTACATACAATGAGCAGTTTGTCAATGAAATATATCTTTTATTAGAGAGACGTTCAGCATGAAAAAGTATACTTAGTCAAAAACCCAAAGGCCAGATAAACGTCATTACCAAATGGATGTCTCGTTCAAATAAACACATTTAAAGAGCAATGAACTCAGAAGAACATGTGCACATTAAACTACATACTTAACGAGGCCTTTACAAGTCCATTTGATCAAAACAAGTAAAATGTGCAACAAAATGCTGAAGCAGGAACTGACAATTTGTTATTCAGGATAATGCTTCTTTGTACCACGCTAGTAGATCATGACTTTTAGGCATGGTAATTTTAACGAGTTATCTGTCAAGGGCGGTAGCCCAGTGGTTAACTTATTCACTAGTCACATCGGGTTCGATTCCCCGTATGGGTTCCCGGTGTGAAGCCCATTCCCGGTGTCCTTCGTCGCGATAGTATGAGTTTAGAAATATTCCAGAAATCGTTTTCACACACTGTACCCATGTGGGACATGGGACCATGGACGTCAGCGACGAGCGGACGCTTTAACCACTAGGCCACCGCATCGCCCCTATGAAAATAATCAAAATATCATTTTTTTGCGAAGGGTGAACATATCCTGCCCACACTTGTCAAAAACATATGCCAAGGCAAGTTAAATGTTTACAGCAAACAAAATCGTGAATGCATTACAGAAGTCTAAGTGGGAGTTTCCGTCGAATACCATTTTTGTCAATGTTATGAATATCCAATGCTAGATGGTGAAATGTCCTTCTATGTGTATGTAAAACGTTTCGAAATCTTCATTGAGGTCTTGAATGTTGTAACCTTGATCGAACTACGTCTGAGTCGTATGACGTTCTTTGAAATTTTGGAGAAAAAATGTACCTCAAAAGCTGACAACTGTCAACACACAAGACTGGAGCTGTTGGAATATTGCTAGACCTGATGGCACGTTCACTGCTGGTATGTTGCTAGACCTGATGGCACGTTCACTGCTGGTATATTGCTAGACCTGATGGCACGTTCACTGCTGGTATATTGCTAGACCTGAAGGCACGTTCACTGCTGGTTAAGAAAGTGTCGCCAAAAACACCATATCACGCCATGACACATAGTCATATGTTATTTGTCACCTCGTTATTTCAAGACAAACTACCATGATCCGTGAGGATGTTATCACGTAGACTCAGAATTATTTCCTAGTTAACGTCAAAAGACGTGTTCGTCAGGACGGCCTGAACACGTCTTTTGACGTTAACTAGTAATTAATTCTGAGTGATAACATCCATGTGCGATTTGTAGAAGAACATTTATACAAGAATCAGCCTCTCCAAGACTCTATGGTTGACATTTAGAGGCTATCATGATCTGACCACAAGTACACACATTCTCATGACACAGGCAGAGCTAAAGAACACACTCTACTTTAAGCAGCGGGTTCTTATACTTATGAACATGATGACCGTTTTGACGCTTTCATTCATGACAAGTTCTTGTTGAAGCTTGTGATTGTTCAATGAAGCATACACGGACAAGATGGCCGTGGAAAGTCGCGTCAAACAGGATACACCAAACGCCAAAAGAAACGTTACCCTCCTTCCTTAATGATGGCGGTACCTATCTTCAGCTGGCGTTCTGATGCGTGGACGTCCGATTCCTCGACACTATACGGTGACCCCAGTCTGTCTGAAGCCCTGAATAAATCTTATAACCGTGATACGGTGGCATCTAAAGGAGTTGGCAACATCATTGCATGTCGACCCCATCTGCACCATCCAAATGGCTCTTTCTCTCCAGCTGTTAATCGTGGCATATTTCTCGTACTTGTGTATCATATCATGTATTTTATGCTTTCTTCATACCCTGTACAAACATTCTACATGTGAAATTGATGCAAATACTGCTTGAATATTGCTGCGTTTTGGCGATTGATATTGCTATGTGTAAAAAGAAAATCGAAAAGTGTTACTTTGCAAGCAAAAATAATAACAAAGCTAATTTTAGATGTTCCTAAACATTTTTATTAAATATATAAAACGCGTTTTACTTGTTTTCACTAATGCAAATCAGTAGAATTTTTTTGTTTTAAAAGACTGAAATCACAGGAATGATTATTTTAAAAATTTATACAGTCTACAACAGTTGTTTCTTGTTTTAAAAATGGCGACTCTAATGGTTTATCATTGTCCCAAAGCAGAATTTTATTTCAACCTTTCTTTTGGACATCAAAATCACTGTTATTGGTTTCTTTCGGCATCGACGAATATAGGACAATTTAACTCTTCTGAAAAGGATGCTTTTCACCTAAATATGAATGCATTTGAGAATTGTTTTCGTGATTTGCATAAAGCTGTTTTATTAAGCTTTCTTGTAAACTAATACCTTCTAAGATATCTGTGATAGTTTTTCAGTAATTCATAAAGGTAGGAGGGCAACGTTTCTTTTGGCGTTTAGTGTATAGTAGCTGGGACATAATAATGTTGTCTTCGTGACAGTTTACATTGATTACAAAGGTTGTACTGAAATGAATGCGGGTCTTTCTTTGCGTCTGTTTATCTCTACCTGAATCATTTCCTTTATGACGCCGACACGTGTCACAGCAGATTAACACAGAGTAAAACTCTCTGTAGCAGAGATGTTTAGTAGCAGGACTGACAAGCTCAGGACAGCTCATGTTTTGATATGAGTGTTGATCCCCAAATGGGCAGGCCACTGAAAATGTAAAATGTTTAAGATTATTTGAAGTTTGTGGCATACAATGTTTGCAGTTTGACAGCATTTGGGGTGCTTCTGTAACTCCTGCGGTAAACACATGCTTCTGCGTATTTCGTATCAATTATAGATTTGAAGGACTATATTTTCCAGACATGTAGGAACTAAGTAACATTATTTTTCTAGAATGGTATTGGGATTTCAAACTTCACAGTTCTGAACTAACGGCCAAAAGAAACGATTTCATTTTTGATAATTGGGACTCTAACTCAAATTTTGTAGGAAGTTATGAGCTTAAAACAATCGCCACAGCGCTTCCCTAACATTTGTCATGAAAATGTTGTGTTTGGGCGAACAGTATCACAGCAACAGGTCGTGAAGCACGAGAATCTCGTGAACTGATTGCATGAAGCTGGTGCATCTTTGGGGTATAAGAGCGCACACAAACCTTCCACGACATCAGACCTTCAAGTCAACTTCAGCGACCATGCCCCGATTATCGCTGGAATCCAGAGAGAGAGAGCCTTTGGAAAGGTACACATCGGCGCCTCTCATGCACATGATGCAGCGACCTTTGGCTGTACCGTCTAACCATCACGAGGCTGATGACCCGCTACAGGCAAACAGGGCAGACAGTAGACAGGCCCAGAAGTAGAGGACCTCGCGTCACCACCCCCAACGGAGACCCTACTTAGGTATCCTGCACCTGAGAATCCGTTTCCCATCTGTGACGTCATCAGCTGCGACTGAGCGTGGACATCCTATCAGTCGACGAACAGCAGCACGACGACTCAGACAATACGGCATCTGTGCCTACAGACCCCACTGTGGTGTACGGCTGACGCTTCAGCATCGACGTCAACGTCTTCGCAGGGGCACGCACGGTTCGCCAGTGGCAAAACAGACAGTGGCAGAGAGTGATGTTCTCAGACGAAAGCAGGTTCCAGCTGTTCAGGGATGATGGCAGGGCTCGTGTCTACAGGCGTCGTGGAGAACGTGTGCAGCGTTACAGGAAGTGGAACCGTGTGGCGGCGGTAGTGTTATGGTTTGGGTCGGGATATGTGACGATATTATGACAGATCTTGTTGCGGTGGATGTTAATCTCACTGCTCAACGATACATTGATCAAATTCTGTGTCTGGTTGTGCTATCATTCCTACGTCAACGCCCTAACCGGATCATGTTCCTGCAGGACAACGCCCGTCCTCATACATCACGTATTGTCATGGATTGTCTACAGAGAAACAACGTCAATGTACTTCCTTTGCCCTCCAGGTCACCTGACATGTCACCATTTGAACACTTGTGGGACCATTTGGATCGTCAGACTCGTGCTAGAGCCGTTGTTCCTGGAAACCGACGTGAGTTTGTCCAAGCCATTCAAGAGGAATGGCGAACGGTCCTTGACCAACACGTTCTCAACACGTCGTAGAGTTAGGGAGGGCTTCCATTGATGCCCACGGTGGGCATACCAGATAAGGACCACGTGTGTTGTTTTGTTTACATCTTTGATCGAATACTGGACACTTTCACTCCTTCACTTATACAGTGATTCAATGGACTTGTTATTGTTGCTACTCCAATGAAATGACTGAGTGCATGTTGACCATACACCTGTTATTAAAATTCACTGTCCTTTTTCACAATGGTGGTTTGTCGTTTTGTAATATCAGTGATTTCGACTTGGTATCGTTTCTTTTGCCCGTTAGTATATATTGTTTGACACGTAACAAAACAGGTAACAGTTTGTATGTTAAACAAATAGTATCGGCTATAAGTAATCACAGAGTATTTTGTAAGGATGAAGGTTTCAAGATATGCTTACATCTAAATTACAGATTAAATGAAAGCTTTTGATCGATGCTTACAGTCTTGTTCAGGGGCATCAACTGAGGACACACACTCTCCAGAAACACACCACTGTAATAAATTTAGAATGTACAGGGCGATTAAGCGGTGTCATATATATGTGTGAGATTCATCATTCATGTAATATCAGTATATATTTTGCCTGAATATTTTTCAAATTACATGGAGAACCGTGTTAGCAACTCATGCTTGTGGTAAGAGGCGAGAATCGGATGGTCAGACTTTCTGACTTGGTTGACACATGTCATCGTATCCCAACTGCGTAGAGCATTGTTCATGATATCAATCATTGGATTGTCTGGTCCAGAATTGATTATCGACAGACCGACGTCATATAGCCGGAATATTGTTGAGTTAAACACATAAACAAACAAACAAACAAAGAACACTGAAGCAAGCTATCCCTGACTTTACAGCAGAACGGAAATCTTCACCTACCTGTCTGTTGCCACACGTTGTACCGTCCACGGCGTTGATGCTACTGCACAATCCCGGCCGATGGGGAAGGTAACAGTAGAGCCTCTTACAAACACTGACGCTAGAGTTCACATCCTGGACAAAAATATATCTAAAGATGATACCTTCCATTTGGAACTATAGCATTACAAGGAGACATATTGCCTATTCCAGATAATGAAACTTTAAATATTCATAACATTAGTATTGCATTAAATATAATATATCGGAGCTACGTTGCGATGTAAACTTTAAACTTTGTTTTAAAGCTAAAATAAACAATACTTTTTTCAAGGTATGATTCGTCAATGTTTGAAGCTGTGAAGATCCGGGTCAGAATTGGTCTTCAGAGAGCCTGCATGTCGTACGAGACTCCTGGTGGTATTGGGTGATCAGACTCGCTGACTTGGGTGATGCATGTAATCGCATCCTTTTGCATAGAATGATGCTCATCATACCATTCACAGGATTGTCTGGTCCAAACGCGACTATTTTGCAGACAGCATACTAAGAGCTGGAATATTGCCGAGTGCGGCATAAAACAACAAAGATGTTGGAAAACCGGCGATGGGAGCCGCGATCTACTTTGGGTCACGATGACACCCAGTCACCGAAGTCCAACCAATCAACTAATTTGTAGGTTTCCGTACACCACTTCAAACCCGGATTGTCCACTTTCGATACGTACCAAGCACATATAGGAAGTGGGGCCATATTTCATCTGACACTGCTCGTTTACGTTGTACAGCTGACCAGGCAATACACCGGTGACGTTCGTCACAGACGCCGGTTCTAGAGATTCCAGGAGGCAGCTCCTGGAAGTGGTATCACTGTGGAAAGAATATCTCATGAATTGTTAAACATAGTAAAACATATTACATTTTTTATCTGGTCGTTTTTATTTTTGTTTTTGTTTGCTGCTTTACAATGAACTCTGCTGCTTTACAATGAACTCTGCTGCTTTACAATGACCTCTGCTGCTTTACAATGAACTCTGTTGCTTAACAATGTGAACTCTGCTGCTTTACAATGAACTCTGCTGCTTTACAATGAACTCTGCTGCTTTACAATGAACTCTGCTGCTTTACAATGAACTCTGTTGCTTTACAATTTGAACTCTGCTGCTTTACAATGAACTCTGCTGCTTTACAATGAACTGCTGCTTTACAAAGAACTCTGCTGCTTTACAATGTGAACTCTGCTGCTTTACAATGAACTCTGCTGCTTTACAATGAACTCTGTTGCTTTACAATGTGAACTCTGCTGCTTTACAATGAACTCTGCTGCTTTACAATGAACTGCTGCTTTACAAAGAACTCTGCTGCTTTACAATGTGAACTCTGCTGCTTTACAATGAACTCTGCTGCTTTACAATGAACTCTGCTGCTTTACAATGAACTCTGCTGCTTTACAATGAACTCTGTTGCATAGCTACGGCCTGGGAATGGTCAAGTCTTGACCAGCATCCATCGCAATGGACTCTCTGTCCTTTTACTAGCATCGCACGACCAGCATTGGCTGCTTGGGGCTAGTTTGAATCCAGCATCCAAAAAAGCAGCATAGCATTGTCATAAGAAACACCCGTGAAGATCCGGATTAGAATTGCTCTTCGGTAATCCATCCTTGTCGTAACTAACGAGATCGGGTGGTTAGGCTCGCTGACCTGGTTTACACATGTCATCGTATCCAAAATGTGTAAATCGATGCTCATGCTGTTGATCAGTGGATTGTCTGGTCCAGACTGGAATATTTACAGACCGCCGCCATATTACTGGACTATTGCTGACTACGGCGTAAAACTAAACTCACTCACTTAGTTTATGGCAGCGCTAGTCATAGCCAACAGCTTACCATCCAAAAGTGCAGATCTCGATTTTCAAAGTAAATATAAGTAAATGTTTCTTACCCTGCTAACACTTGGTCCAGGAAGGTCTGGAAATAGCGGATGGAGCAGTTAGAAAACAGGAAGTAATTCGTTATGCTGACGTTATGACGTGCTGAGTAGCTGCTGCTCATGATGTAGGCGTCAGTCCCAGAACACGTGTTGTTGTATTCCCCGTCATGCCGTGCACTTAGTCTGTAAACATACACGTAAGTGTGAGTGGGTGAGTGGGTGAGTGTGAGTGAGTGGGTGGGTGGGTGAGTGAGTGAGTGAGTGAGTGGGTGAGTGTGAGTGAGTGAGTGGGTGAGTGAGTGAGTGGGTTCGTTGGTGGGTGGTGGAGAGTGAGTGAGTGAGTGTGAGTGAGTGAGTGGGTGAGTGTGAGTGAGTGGGCGGGTGAGTGAGTGAGTGGGTTCGTTGGAGGGTGGGTGAGAGTGAGTGAGTGAGTGAGTAGGTGGGTGAGTGGGTGGGTTGGGTTAGTAAGTGAGTGAGTGGGTGGGTGGAAGGGATTGGGTTGGTTGGTGGGTGAGTGAGTGGGTGAGTAAGTGAGTGAGTGGGTGAGTGTTTGGTAGGGTGGGTCTTATGGTGAGTGAGTCGACGGGTTGAATTGTGAAAGAGAGGATGGGAGGGTGTCACCTGAATGAATGAGTGAGTGAAAAAATAGGCTGTGAAGTGAGTGCGTTTGTGATGAGTGTGCTGTGTAGTGAGTGAGTCACTAAGTGAGTGGTTGGGTGGGTGTCTGGGCGGGTGAGCGGTAGGTTGAGTGAGTGAATGAGAGGGTGGATGGGTGTTAGGTAAAGAATGAGTGAGTGACTGGACATCCCTTGTTACAGGAGACTTGCCTTACACTCACTCACTCATTCACTCACTCACTCCAAACGTCTACGTACGCATGCCCCATATCGTGAGCTGTCACCAGAAGATCATCCACCAGATTGTCGGTAAACTCCACTAGTGATATGCTGTGACCTGGCTTGTCACAGATAGTTCCAACGTATGCATAACCTGAAGACAATGAGGACAATAAATGCGCTGAATCTGGTGCTGAGTCTCCTTGCAGAGATGTTGCTCGGGGGGACGAAGGTCAAGGTCAAACAGTCGACAGACATAGCCATCATCATAATAATAATTAATTATAATGTCAGAATGTGAAT
This sequence comes from Haliotis rubra, assembly GCF_003918875.1. NCBI lineage: Eukaryota > Metazoa > Mollusca > Gastropoda > Lepetellida > Haliotidae > Haliotis > Haliotis rubra. The sequence goes on along the minus strand of NW_025765228.1, from coordinate 137,229 downwards.
GAGCCAGTGAGTGAGTCAATGAACGACTGAATTGTGTTTAACTCCGCAGTTCGCAATATGCCACCTATATTTGTCCCTCAGTAAATTGGAAGAAAAACAATTTTCTGAAAGCATGAACAGCGTCTTCATTTTGGAACAACAACGTCTTCATCAGGGAACAACAACGTCTTGATCTGGGAACAACAACGTCACCGGAGACGACCCGCAGAGTCCTAATGGCAACTGGATGCCGATGACCTGTTCTCAATATCCCATGTTGTTTGAAGTTTAGCCAGATAACCCAATGATCAACAGCATGAGCATCGATCTACGCAATTTGGATACAATGACATGTGTCAACCAATTAGTGAGCCTGACCACCCGATCCGTCACTTCTTACGACACGACAGTCATAGATTACTAAAGACCAATTCGAACCCGGATCTTCATGGGTCGGATACAATAAGATCCCGTCAGTCGCCTCTTACGACAAGCATGGGTTGTTGAAGATCAATTCTGACATGGATCTTCACAGGGCCTCAGCGTCCCAAATCTCCACGTGTGATACAGCCAATATGGCATCAGTACCTGTGCACTATAAGCAGCAACAGAAGCAGGTGAAGACAATACCCATCAACAGAACTTACCCAGTAGGTCTTCTGTTGCGTTAGCATCCATCCTGTACAAATCATACCTAAAACATATGAACTGAAACATACATAGACGAAATACACAGAAACAATGAACAGACACTGACAACGACACAAAGTTCAAAATCTGATTATTTTTTGCTAAATTCTTCTTAATTGTCAGAGGAAGAGTCATGGGATGATAGAATAATTGTGGAAAAATCACTTGCTAGAAATCTTGAGTGAGTGAATATTATTTAAGGTTCAGTACGGCTATATTATGTTGGATAATAGTCGGCTCAGATCTGGATATCTTTAACAAGTTTCATAGTGATGAAAAAATACTAATGGACTACTGAAAGAAACACGAAATACTCTTTCTACATCCATATGTAATTTCCCTGCTTAAAGCTAAAATTACGACTTTGTCATGATCATGGCTAAGATTCCCCATAGCGGTTATCTGACTGAAAAGACCAAATAGCGGTGATCAGGGTAAGAAGATCAAATAGCGATGATCAGACTAAGAAGACCAAATACCGGTGTACAGGTTAAGACGATCAAATAGGTGATCAGACTAAAAATACCAAATAGCGGTGATCAGGCTAAGAAGATCAAATAGCGATGATCAGAATAAGAAGACCAAATACCGGTGTACAGGTTAAGAAGATCAAATAGTGGTGATCAGACTAAAAAGACCAAATAGCGTTGATCAGGCTAAAAAGATCAAACAGCGATGATCAGACTAGGAAGACCAAATAGCGGTGATCAGACCAAAAAGACCAAATAGCGGCGATCAGGCTAAAAAGATCAAACAGCGATGATCAGACTAAGACGATCAAATAGCGGTGATCAGGCTAAAAAGACCAAATAGCGGTGATCAGGTTAAGAAGACCAAATAGAGGTGATGAGACTAAATAGACCAAATAGAGGTGATCAGGTTAAGAAGACAAAATAGCGGTGATCAGACTAAAAAGACCAAATAACGGTGATCAGACTAAGAAGATCAAAAAGCGGTGTACAGGTTAAGACGATCAAAAGCGGTGATCAGGCTAAAAAGATCAAATAGCGGTGATCAGACTAAAAAGATCAAATGGCGGTGTACAGGTTAAGACTATCAAATAGTGGTGATCAGACTAAAAAGACCAAATAGCGGTGATCAGACTAAGAAGATCAAATAGCGGTGTACAGGTTAAGACGATCAAATAGCAGTGATCAGACTAAAAAGATCAAATAGCGGTGATCAGACTAAGAAGATCAAATAAAGGTGATCAGGTCAAGACGATCAAATAGCGGTGATCAGGCTAAGAAGACCAAATAGCGGTGATCAGACTAAGAAGACCAAATAGCAGAGATCAGACTAAGAAGATCAAATAGCGATGATCAAGCTAAAAAGACCAAATACCGGTGTACAGGTCAAGACGATCAAATAGTGGTGATTTAGACTAAAAATACCAAATAGCTGTGATCAGTCTAAGAAGATCAAATAGCGATGATCAAACTAAAGAAGACCAAATACCGGTGTTCAGAGTTCAAAGACGATCAAATAGTGGTGATCAGACTAAAAATACCAAATAGCGGTGATCAGTCTAAGAAGATCAAATAGCGATGATCAAACTAAGAAGACCAAATACCGGTGTACAGGTTAAGACGATCAAATAGTGGTGATCAGACTAAAAATACCAAATAGCGGTGATCAGGCTAAGAAGATCAAATAGCAATGATCAGACTAAGAAGACCAAATACCGGTGTACAGGTTAAGACGATCAAATAGCAGTGATCAGACTAAGAAGACCAAATAGCAGTGATCAGACTGAGAAGATCAAATAGCGATGATCAGGTTAAGAAGACCAAATAGCGGTGATCAGACTAAAAAGACCAAATAACGGTGATCAGACTAAGAAGATCAAATAACGGTGATCAGGCTAAAAAGATCAAAAAGCGGTGTACAGGTTAAGACGATCAAATAGCGGTGATCAGGCTAAAAAGATCAAATAGCAGTGATCAGACTAAAAAGATCAAATAGCTTTGATCAGGTTAAGACGATCAAATAGCGGTGATCAGACTAAGAAGATCAAATAAAGGTGATCAGGTCAAGACGATCAAATAGCGGTGATCAGGCTAAGAAGACCAAATAGCGGTGATCAGACTAAGAAGACCAAATAGCAGAGATCAGACTAAGAAGATCAAATAGCGATGATCAAGCTAAAAAGACCAATACCGGTGATCAGGTCAAGACGATCAAATAGTCAAATAGTGGTGATTTAGACTAAAAATACCAAATACCTGTGATCAGTCTAAGAAGATCAAATAGCGATGATCAAACAAAGAAGACCAAATACCGGTGTACAGACTAAGACGATCAAGACGGTGATCAAATAGTGGTGATCAGGACTAAGAAGACCAAATAGCGGTGATCAGGCTAAAAGACCAAATAGCGGTGTACAGGTTAAGACGATCAAATAGCGGTGATCAGTCTAAGAAGATCAAATAGCGGTGATCAGACTAAGAAGATCAAATACCGGTGTACAGGTTAAGACGATCAAATAGTGGTGATCAGACTAAAAATACCAAATAGCGGTGATCAGGCTAAGAAGATCAAATAGCGATGATCAGACTAAGAAGACCAAATACCGGTGTACAGGTTAAGACGATCAAATAGCAATGATCAGACTAAGAAGACCAAATAGCAGTGATCAGACTGAGAAGATCAAATAGCGATGATCAGGCTAAGAAGACCAAATACCGGTGTTCAGGTCAAGACTACGATCAAATAGCGGTGATGAGGCTAAAAAGATCAAATAGCGGTGATCAGACTAAAAAGATCAAATGACGGTGTACAGGTTAAGACGATCAAATAGTGGTGATCAGACTAAAAAGACCAAATAACGGTGATCAGACTAAGAAGATCAAATAACGGTGATCAGGCTAAAAAGATCAAAAAGCGGTGTACAGGTTAAGACGATCAAATAGCGGTGATCAGGCTAAAAAGATCAAATAGCAGTGATCAGACTAAAAAGATCAAATAGCTTTGATCAGGTTAAGACGATCAAATAGCGGTGATCAGACTAAGAAGATCAAATAAAGGTGATCAGGTCAAGACGATCAAATAGCGTGATGATCAGGCTAAGAAGAAGACCAAATAGCGGTGATCAGACTAAGAAGACCAAATAGCAGAGATCAGACTAAGAAGATCAAATAGCGATGATCAAGCTAAAAAGACCAAATACCGGTGTTCAGGTCAAGACGATCAAATAGTGGTGATTTAGACTAAAAATACCAAATAGCTGTGATCAGTCTAAGAAGATCAAATAGCGATGATCAAACTAAGAAGACCAAATACCGGTGTACAGGTTAAGACGATCAAATAGTGGTGATCAGACTAAAAATACCAAATAGCGGTGATCAGGCTAAAAATACCAAATAGCGGTGATCAGTCTAAGAAGATCAAATAGCGATGATCAAACTAAGAAGACCAAATACCGGTGTACAGGTTAAGACGATCAAATAGCGGTGATCAGACTAAGAAGACCAAATAGCGGTGATCAGACTGAGAAGATCAAATAGCGATGATCAGGCTAAGAAGACCAAATACCGGTGTTCAGGTTCAAGACGATCAAATAGCGGTGATGAGGCTAAAAAGATCAAATAGCGGTGATCAGACTAAAAAGATCAAATGACGGGGTACAGGTTAAGACGATCAAATAGTGGTGATCAGACTAAGAAGATCAAATAGCAGGTGATCAGGTCAAGACGATCAAATAGCGGTGATCAGGCTAAGAAGACCAAATAGCGGTGATCAGACTAAGAAGACCAAATAGCAGAGATCAGACTAAGAAGATCAAATAGGGATGATCAAGCTAAACAGACCAAATACCGGTGTTCAGATCAAGACGATCAAATAGTGGTGATCAGACTAAAAATACCAAATAGTGGTGATCAGGCTAAGAAGATCAAATAGCGATGATCAGACTAAGAAGACCAAATACCGGTGTTCAAGTCAAGACGATCAAATAGTGGTGATCAGGCTAAGAAGACCAAATAGCAGTGATCAGACTAAGAAGATCAAATGGCGGTGTACAGGATAAGACTATCGAATAGTGGTGATCAGACTAAAAAGACCAAATAGCGGTGATCAGACTAAGAAGATCAAATAGCGGTGTACAGGTTAAGACGATCAAATAGCGGTGATCAGACTAAAAAGATCAAATAGCTTTGATCAGGTTAAGACGATCAAATAGCGGTGATCAGACTAAGAAGATCAAATAAAGGTGATCAGGTCAAGACGATCAAATATCGATGATCAGGCTAAGAAGACCAAATAGCGATGATCAGACTAAGAAGATCAAATAGCGATGATCAAGCTAAAAAGACCAAATACCGGTGTTTAGGTCAAGACGATCAAATAGTGGTGATCAGACTAAAAATACCAAATAGCTGTGATCAGTCTAAGAAGATCAAATAGCGATGGTCAAACTAAGAAGACCAAATACCGGGGTACAGGTTAAGACTATCAAATAGCAGTGATCAGACTGAGAAGATCAAATAGCGATGATCAGGCTAAGAAGACCAAATACCGGTGTTCAGGTCAAGACGATCAAATAGTGGTGATCAGGCTAAGAAGACCAAATAGCAGTGATCAGACTAAGAAGATCAAATAGCGGTGTTCAGGTCAAGACGATCAAATAGCGGTGATCAGAATAAGAAGATCAAATAGCGGTGATCAGGTTAAGAAGATCAAATAGCGGTGATCAGACTAAGAAGATCAAATAGCGGTGATCAGACTAAGAAGATCAAATAGCGGTGATCAGACTAAGAAGATCAAATAGCGGTGATGACTAAGAGGTGACGATCAGCGGTAAGGCTAAGACCAAATACCGGTGTTCAGGTCAAGACGATCAAATAGCGGTGATCAGGCTGTGGTGATCAGACTAAGAAGACGATAAATAGCGGTGATCAGGCTAAGAAGACCAAATAGCGGTGATCAGACTCAATAATAGCGGTGATCAGACTAAAAGACCAAATAGCGACTAAGTGAAAATAAGACGACCAAATAGCTGTGATCAGGCTAAAAACACCAAATACCGATGATCAGAGCGAAGACCAATAGCGGTGAAATAAGCGAATGGATTGACTAAATAAAAGCCGAAGAAATCTGAAGCGATTGTACAATTCCGATTATATCATGAGCATGTTTGTGAATCTCTATCAAAGCGTGACCACACCAGGTCTTAATGAAGGGAAAAAGAGTGGACACCGGGTGCAAACGATATACGACAGTTATATGCAGAATCAGAATTAGCTAAGGCGCCTTAGTACTCGAGATGCCTTAGCAAAGAATGGCGTATGTAACAAAACTCGCTGACTATAACTCACGCTGTGAAAACAATGACGTGGTCATTCTCTGGGAACCCAGGGATGCTATTTTTCCAATCTCGAGCACTTTGAAGCAGATTTGAAGCATCTATCTTTGTGTTGTTTGGGTAATCCTCCTTGTTCAAGACTGGAACCAACCTCCTCTTCCTTGATCCTTAAACAATGCAAATAGTGTTTGAGGTTTGGACTTAATGAGCTTAAATGATTTGTATAGCGATCGGTATACGCATTGCAGAACTTTCTTCCAAGAATGATGATTCATGCGAGTCTTTCTGAAAGGTTGTCCAGGATTATAATATTTAAAACTTAAGTAGTGAGTGACTGAGTGCGTTTAGTTTTATGCCGCACTCATCAATATTCCAGCTATATGACATCGGTCTATAAATGATCGACAGCAAGAGCATCGATCTACACAATTCGAATACGATGACATGACTGTGTCAACCAAGTCAGCGAGCCTGACCACCCAATCTTGTTTGAAGCCTCTCACGACAAGTATGGGTTACTGAAGATCAATTCTAACCCGGATCTTCACGGGTCAAAACTTAAGTAAGGCTTTCAGAAAATATAATGGTCAACATGAGGTTGGAGAAGACAGGAAGAGGGAGAGAGAGAAAGGGAGTGATAGTGGGTGAGTGAATTTAACGGAGTCTGAGCAACACGTGCATTATAAACACAGTCATACTCGAAGGCAATTATTATTACAAGACTATATTCAATTTTTAACACAAGGTGAAGTGGGATGGGGTTTAACATCGTATGTACTTAAAAATGTTTGCTCCTAGGACAACGTTCATGCGTGTGTATGTGTGGCTGCTTGTACTAGCCCAGACTTTAGCTAGTTTCGTAGTGCTAGATCACTGAGATACAATGAACATCGATCAACACATGGAAAAACACTATTTCACTGAAACAACCACGTACACTTACCGGAACCCCAGATCCACGTTGTCGCCTCTTAAAGCAACCATAGTTAGGGGTGGTCATCGTCAACTAATGTTTTTAAACGTATCACGATTGTCTAGCTTGATGTTCATGATGTCGATCACTCGATTGTCTGGACCATAACTGATTATTAACACCCGCCTGGGTATTGTCTGAAAATCTTGAGTGCGGTGTGAACCATAAACAGATATAATAGGTCAGTACAAAATATAACATCGGGTTAGAAATCATACAGAATAATTTTATTCACGCACACGCACACGCACACACGCACACATGATCGATAACACTTTTACAGTTATCATCACATCGCTACATAACGTTTGCGGAAACACAGAAACTTTAAACTCCCTGAAATTACTTAAAGTTTGTTAAATGAAAAACATGCTCCCTTCGAAAAGAATATTGAGCATTTTATCGCACATCGAACTTTTCAGTTTCTCTGTTCAATCCACGATGGATTATCTTGATGAAATACATACCTCAATGACATACCCAACCAGGTGTATGTTGTTCAATGTCGAGGCAGTCTTAAACCTTAAGTTTACCTGTAAAATAAAGTATTAATTGCAGGGGACATCATTGTTAGTGTTAGAGATGAGGACTTCGTTCACATACGATAGTATCGCTTCGAGTGTCAGTGTTAACGTGTGTGACTTACGATACTTAGATCGCTTTGACAAATGGATATAGAGGCTGCGCTCTTCGTAGTACCTCAGCAGGAGCATTTACCATTACGTAAAGACTACAAATATGTAAAGACTCAGGTGTTAATAGTAGCTGAGGGGGGAGGCCATACTCTTCAGTAAAGACTACAATTATGTAAAGCCTCCGGTGTCAATAGTACCAGAGGGGGAGGCCGTACTTTTCAGTAAAGACTACAAATATGTAAAGACTCCGGTGTTAATAGTAGCAGAGGGGGAGGCCATACTTTTCAGTAAAGACTACAATTATGTAAAGACTCCGGTGTCAATAGTAGCTGAGGGGGAGGCCATACTTTTCAGTAAAGACTACAATTATGTTAAGACTCCGGTGTTAATAGTAGCCCATACTTTTAAGTGGGTGAGTGAATATAGTTTTACGCCGCTTTTAGCAATATTCCAGCAACATCACGGCGGGGGGACACCACAAATGGGCTTAACACATTGTACCCATGTCGGGAATCGAACCCGGGCTTTCGGCGTGACGAGTGAACGCTTTAACCACTAGGCCACCCAACCAACCAACTTATAAGTAAAGAGTACACTTATGCAAAGACTCCGGTGTTAATAGTAGCTGAGGGGGAGGCCATACTTTTCAGTAAAGAGTACACTTATGTAAAGACTCCGGTGTTAATAGTACCTCAGGGGGAGCATCAGCCTTTAAGTAAAGACTACAATTATGTAAAGGCTCCTTAAAGCTTACAGGCGTCCCCTTCTTCATTTTATGGAGCCGTGTTACGACGTAAATTGTAATAAAAACGCAAATTGTAATACTTGCAGCAAATTGTAATAAAAATTGACGTAAATTGTAATAACATTTTTAAATTGTAATTACAGTAAATCACGCGGGGGTGTTTGTTTTTCGTTGCATTTCATACATCAAATAAGCTTGTTAGGGCGATAACTCAAGAAAGAAATGATGGATTTTGTTCAAATTTGGTACCAAGGTATATTGGCGAGATTCACCGACACAAGTGAAATGGAGTGACCTTGAGATAATTTTCAAGGTCACAGCAAAAATCTGAGGGTTTTGCCAATATAAAGATTGTTAGAGCGATAACCCAAGAAAGAATTGACAAATCTTAACCAAATGACGAAAATAATATTCGTCCTGATATATAATCGATATAAACTGTCCTCTGTATCATCTCTTTTCGCAAATATCTTTTGAGGTTTTGATATGTATAAATATAAAGTAGGGTGGGGTGGGGATGGGTTTCTAACGGGTATATCAAATCAAATCAAATCAAATTAGACATTTGTATGTGCTGGCAATGTGTCTGTTTAGTTCATTGCGCCTAACAGGCAGCATGGCTGTACAATCCCCTGGGAGTTGAAAAAGTATCGGAAACTACGATTGTGTCCTAAGAACGGGGATAGTAATGTACGTAGCGCCGTGAGCAGGCAATGTGCCTGGATGTGAGCGCCATATAAGCGGACTATTACTATTACTAGATACCAAATGGGAGATCGTTTTCCATTTTCTGCAAATTTGCAAGAAACATAATACCCCAATGTTGTGATGACTAATATCTCGTTAACCACATTACCCACATGAAATTTTGGATATGACTTTGCTAATGATTCCTTCAAAATAAAATGGAAGCTGTTTTTCAAATATTGGACATCGATAATATAGTTAGTTTGACTACTTTTTCAACGCCCCTCGTAACATACTTAAAAAAGAAATGAGAACGTCTAAGGAAAAAAAAGCATTTCGATCTCTGAATACTTCTGAGCTATTTAAATACAAAAAGCAAAGGAATAAAGTAAATAATCTGAAAAGAATAGCCAAGGGAAACTTTTAATCTATTTTTGATAACTATTTATCACTTCAGTCTATTCCGTCAGGTTGTTACTACTTCATCGGGACCCATTCCCCTTCTTGTCACTGATGATTCTGGGATACCTTCAGTTTTTACAGATTTGGATAAAGCTCAAACATTAAATGAATATTTTGTATATATAATGTATAACAAATGTCATTGTAACCGAAAAGGAGGTATCTGATAAGACCTTAGCAGCAAACAAATCTACTGGACCTGATGGCATTAACATGAGAGTGTTAGAACGAATTTGTACATCTATAGCTGAACCTCTTTGTTTGTTGTATAATATATCACTGAGTGACTGTATGTCCTACATTGTAGAAAACGGGTAATGTTACTCCTATTTTGAAAGAAGGAAATGCATCCCTCCCAACTAATTACAGACCGATTAGTTTAATAGTACCTATCCTTTGGAAAATCCTTGAAAGAATAATGGTAAAGCATGTGCACGACCATTTCCATGAACATAACATTTTAAGTAAATTCCAGCCAGGTTTTACTGCTAGTCATTCTACTACATCTCAACATAGACATTTATCATAATATATGCTCAGTCCTAGATAATCACCACCTTTACTGTATGCTGTTTTGTGATATTTCAAAAGCTTTTTACAGGGCATGGCATAAAGGTTTATTGCACAAATTAGAAAATGATGGTGTACGTGGAAACGTACTTAGTTGGTTAACTAACTATCTATCTGGTCCCGGTTGTTCAATACTCGGTTATCTTAACCGCCGGTTAACTCCTAACGGCCGGTTAAATCCTTAACCGGCCGTTAGGTAACCGAACTTTAAATGTGCGTTGTTCAGAACATGGTTAGTCATGCCGTTAGCTAACGTCGCCGTCAAAGTTTAACAGTGTGGTAAACGTCACTGGTTAGCTTCCATATATCCCATAGTTCCGTTTTCTATTTACTTCCGGTTTACCAAAAATGGAAACGCATACTGTCGCCTGCACCCCAAGGAAAAAGAGAAGTCGAAATTTCTCTGCTGACGAAAAGAATGTAATCCAGCCAATGGTTGAGGCCAACTCTGTAGTTTATCATAGGCATGCGAATGTCGTAGAGTTACGAACGTTTTGTATTGGAACACAAGGTTCCAGCCGTTTGCATAATTTATATTTCAAAGACATATGATCCCAGCTCTGTGTGGGACTTACTTCAATTCCAACAACAAAAAAGACATTTTAATGAAAAACTATAGCACAGCTATAGATAAAATATGATGAATCGATGAAAATAATATTAATATTAGAAGCATGTTGTCAGTGGATAGAAAATGTATAAATATTACACACAGGTTTCGCTTAGACGGCTACAGTCTTAATGAATCTTTGAATTCCCACAAGACCTATCGCTCACTTTTCACTCCTTAAATTGTCATGACTGTATGGCCAAGTCGTGAAGATGCTATCAATATCATTTATTAATTATTTGCCAAGTCTGTCAAAAATTGTAATGTATGAACGCACATTGCCAAATCTTGTAACATCAAACATTATACATGTTGTGTAAATAATATCACAGCTTTTATCTGAAATATGCATTCAATACCAATAGAAACTTAATATGTTACTAGCACCACGTGCAATTAATCAAACTGTAATCGTACTATAGGCCCCAGGGCCAAGACTGCTGAATAAAATCGATCTATTATCCGACCTTACTTTTGACAAAAATCTCATGAATAATACTGTGCAAAATCGTCATTATCTGAACGCCTTCACAGACGCATATTCCGGAAAGATGTCTTGAAAAACATGAAGCTGCGTCTAATTTATAGATGAACATAATTTCTTCGATACTCATTAATCAGATGAACCTTCATTTAGTTCAATTCACAAGTGATTGCAGAAAATGCATAATTCTTGTTAATGACTTCACGGTCGGAAAACATATATTATATTTCATAAGTGTATTATAGAACGCTGCAACGATTCGGCACAGAAATACTATTGTGCCATAGTATTCCTTATATGAACCTATCATTGTATAACATTAGCATTCAGATATTGTTATAAAATAAGTTAAATATTCCAAATATTATCGTGTAATATGACAAGAGATAGTGTTGTGTTCGCTGTGACAAAAAGGTTTCGATATTCAAATATAACATTTAATCAAAGTGACTACGAAGTAGGCCTGCATATCACTCACAACAGAAATAGATACATAATAATGTTATGTTTATTTTCCTACACATCATTTGCGAGAGCAATGTTTATGTTAACTAAGTTTTCATCAATTAATACAGCATTTTTAAAACATGATTTGCTTCAATTAAAACATTCGAAGAATGAAAAAGAAATTAGGCCTATTGCTGAAATGATTAGTAAAAATATAATTAAAATCCATCTATGGGAAGGGATGACGGACATATTAAAACAAAATCGGATAATTACTTCGAGTATAGACTTTCAAAAATAGCATATTAATTAACAATGATATCAGTTTTTAATAAAATCACTAATAATTCTGAAACGTTGCCGATAAGCCTGGAATCGTGTTCAGATGTTTTCATAAATACACTCACACGAACGCCCAAGTGCACTTTGCGCCCTATTGGATAGTGTTTACAAAATCACGTTTCACGAAGGCCGGTATTGAAACGCCAATTACATCACTTGTATTTCATATTCACGAATCACTGCAGTCTAAGGCTGGGACGGGTACTCGGGTACTCGAATCCGGGTCGGGTACAGCTGGAATCGAGTCCTATTTCTAGGAATCGAGTATCCGGAAAGGGAGAGAGCTCTGTAATGACAAGGGCAGACAATAGCTTGTCTGTTTCATTTTTGCCGTAACACACATTTACATCATTGAGTGAGTGAGTGAGTGAGTTTAGTTTTACGCCGCACTCAGCAATATTCCAGCTATATGGCGGCGGTCTGTAAATAATCGAGTCTGGACCAGACAATCCAGTGATCAACAACATGAGCATCGATGTGCGCAATTGGGAACCGATGACATATGTCAACCAAGTCAGCGAGCCTGACCACCCGATCCCTTTAGTCGCCTCATACGACAAGGATGGGTTACTGACGATCCATATTTTAACCCGGAAATTCACGGGTTTGTACATCTTTGGTATCGTCCAATTGATGGAGCATAGTTTTAATGACTGTAATTTATCTGTGCATGAGCAGTGAGTAGTTAAGTTACAGTAGCAGCAGGAACAAAACGTTCGTTGTTATAACGAGGAGTGTAAGTAATGGTGTTACTCTTTATATTGGTTAAACAGACGTAAATTAAATGGCTTGGGGTCAGTTTTAATGTCTTATTACAAACTGTTCAAGTTTTCTACAATAATCTCTGTCAAATCGTGATTGAATATTCAGAAAGTTGACCCGAATGTATTTCTTACATTTCCGGGTACTCGATTCCGATTCGGGTACGTACATGCGGGTACTCGATTCCATTGTTTCCTACTCGTCCCAGCCCTACTGAATTCCTCATACATTTAGAATCTAATTACAACTGGTCTTTTTGGCACCAATACCAAGTGTCTAGATAAAGTGAAACGAAAGATATTGGGGGTGGAAACAACTGCTGTGCTCGAAAGACAACACCTGTTTGAAATGTAAACAAAGAAAATTTCAGACTTTACACTGTGTAGCATTTTCTCTAATTTGCAGACACCCATTTGCATGGAAAGAGCATAGTAGCAAGAAATAGGAAATTAAAAATAGATACAATACAGGAATGTGATGTGTTTACACGAAACTGTCAAGTTTCTGTGCTGCGTGACGCCATGACTGACGCAAAATCACGCAGAACGACAACGGTAATAATCGGCATTTCTGGCTTCTTCTCTATCTTAAAATGGGAGTGTATTTGGCAATTTCTCTGAGGTGAAGGTCGGTAGAATAAGAGTATACACAATCACCATATCCCGCCGATTACACTTTCAGTATCATAATGTAATCGTTCGGATATTTTTGCATGAAACTAATTTAATTATCTACATGTAGCCTTGTTCAATATCATATCATACCTGGGTATAGAGTGTACGTGTTATATTCTTTGAAAGTGTTTGCTTGAATAATATTTACAGAAGAAATTCACACATTTAGTGTAGGAAAGCATATATAAACCTTTCCACAAGTGTTAAAAGATGAAACGTAGGCATCATGTACTTGTACAACATGTATTTTAGTTCCTATGATGTGCATAGATACAGTTTCGTATGTAACTCTTCGTCAGAATAATTTCCAATATCGAAGTCCAGTCCACGATACACCCTATCATTTCCTTGCTGAACTGGCATCATGAAAGCAGTGTTAGCCATGAACGCCATTTGCGAGTTAACCACACTGTTAAAAAGTTAGCGGCGGTCCTTAGGTGTGTTAACTTAACGTCACGTTAACAGCCTGTTAAAAGTTAACAGAGTTTTGAACAACAAGATAACCCTCTGTTATTAGGTAACAGTCGGTTAAATGTACTTAACGGCTGGTTAAATGATAACCGAGTTTTGAACAAACGGGCCCTGATAGACGACAGTGTGTCTCTGTTAATGGAACATTATGAAAAACTAAATGTTACTGCAGGGGTTCCTCAAGGATCTGCCCTTGGTTAATTTGTGCTCCTTGTATATATCAATGATTTACCTGGAAATTTACAAAATATCACAATAATGTTGGCCTATGACACATCAATCGGTGTTGCGGGAAAATATGTAAAATCCATAGAAGCAACTCTCAACCATGATTTAGCCCAATTGAATAAATGGGCAGAAAAGTGGTGTGGTGTGTTCTAACGGTATATCTAGCATACTTTAAGGGCCTATTCGATTATGCTAAACCGGTTTTGGTTTCTGGAAAACCATGCACTCGTTTATGTCGAAACCTAAAACTGGGTTCTGAAACTTCGAAACCATCTCCGAGGCAGGTTTCGCAGTTTCGGTTTCGCGTTCTCTCACAAAAAACATGGCGGAAACAATCTTGGTGGCAAAATAGAGCATCAGTTTCTGTAACCAAAATAATGATAAAAAATCAACTGAGAACTAGGAAAATATTATTTAAAACCCCAGTCTATTTGAACATGACTATTTTACGTAACTTGTATACATAAAATTAATTGTAACAGTATAATTACATATACGCAAATACTTACTTCCAAAAGCATCTCATCTCTTTATTATTTGTCTCTTTGGCAATGCTGTCATTCTATTCGTTCCTCATAGTTTGTATCGATTTTGAAACCGGATGGTGAAACCATCCACTCGTTTATAAAACTAGAAATTGGTTTCACTTTGAAACCATGTATCCGAAACTAGACAATCGTTTATAACAGGAGAAACCAGTTTCAGAAAACAAAACCAGGTTCGCAATAATCGAACAGGCCCGTAGACATAGAGGGGGTGGTGGGGGTTCTAACGGTTATATCTCAAATACATGTAGAGGCGGGAGGCCTAACGGGTATGAACAACAATACAAACTTTCATGCATTTATGACCCACATTTTCGAACCTTTTATCAGTCTCTAAAAGGGAGCTGGCAATAGATTTTAACGAGCTTCGTCCTTCAACCCTGGAAACCTTTTAATATGGTTGATTAATCCTTTGTCATTTATCAAACAAAGTAGTGAGGTTGTGCTTTATTGTTATAGATTTCTAAAATATATGGACACTATTGGGACGTTGGTAACTGTCATCAGACATTATTTGACGACATTTCTCATGGTTTGAATATAGCCGACTTTATAGAAGATAAATATCAGTTTACAACACAACTGCCTAAATCTTGGTATTTTCGAAATCAGAGACGGGATATGCCGATATTTAGCTCGTTAACCTAGCATATTATGGTCACGAATATAATATTCTATTTATTAACGAAGTCTTTAATTGCGAAAATTACGCGATAATCTACTTTCCAACAAAGGCAGGCTCCCCCTCATCGTTGTATTTAGAAGGCGGCTTCTTAGAAGCAACGTGACGTCATAATATTGTTCATGATGTCATGTCACCATGACAAAGTGATATTTTACCCGGTGCATATCGCATGAAAACAAATTATGCCCGATAAATTTGCCCTCGTATGTTATAAGCATTGTTATTATCGTTCTTTGAGGTTAATGCCACCCGTTGAATTCTTTGTTGTATTTTGAGCGGTGAAACTAAATAAATGATTTCTTTGGTCTACCCATAACAATTAAGGTGTCAACTTCCACTGTATACCTTACAGAAAGAAGTTTTGACTTTACTTTGATAACGAGCACATCTGATCGATTCCTTGAAGCAAATGATGCAATTCAATATCATTTCTACATTTTATTTTAAATGCATCAATCAAATACAAGAAATGAGGAGACAGATTGACTGCTATGTGGCAAGGAATAACCAGGCGCAAGCGATTTATGATATCCTTAGCAAATGTAACTTAAAATTCCCTCTCATAAAAATACAATAATACGTAGTAATATGATGAAGAAAATAATACGAAGAAGGTTAAACTATGACAACGCAATATATGAATGTATGATCGAAACATAAATCATAATAAATCACATATGATTAAAACATTAAATAAACTTCAAATATGTCATTGCGTCAACATTGAAAATAATTCGAAAATGAAGAAAAAGAAACGTACATTTCAAAGCGTAAACAAATAATATCCTGTTATTTTGGGATATGCTATGAAGAACTTCAAAATGTAATAGAAATAAAATAAAATTATTGAAAGCTATTGTTCGTAAAATATGCCCTTGCGTCAACATCGAAAATAACTCCATAATGAAAAACAATTAACTTTTATTTTCGAAACATACACAAATAATCTCTGGCTTTTTTAAGACGTGTCACGAATAATTTCACAGCTGGTAGAATTAACATGAAATTATAGAAACCATATGCTAACGAAAAATTGAAAATTAGTAATGACAAAGCGTTTGTCACAAACATATAGCTATTACCCCCGCCACATGTCGATATCTGAATGTAGCAATTATCCTCTGTCTGACCCTGAAAATTATGTAAACGTTACCGAAACTGTCATCTGATGCCTTGATACAAAATGCGAACAAATTCCATCCATTAGGTTTGGAGATATCAAAGAATACTCGCTCTGACCTTGAAAATAATCCGAAGGTCACTGAATTCGACTGGCGTTAGACGATACTCCCAACGCATCTTGGTACTACCTTTAAGCAAAACATATTAATTCTGTCTTGTATTTTCGCACTAAAAAGTTAGACATGTGCAAAACACTTTTCACTGTGAACTTAAAATGAGCACAAGTTTCCCAATCAATTGGTGTTGGGAAGAATCCCGCCAATACACCTTGATATAAAATTGGATCAAAATCTATTAATACTTTCCTGAGTTCGCGGTTACCAAGCTTGGCATGTGCAAAACTGTTACGACTTCACTGTGACCTTGAAAAATGACCTCAAGGTCACACATTTCAAGTGGTGTCGGTAAATCTCCAATCTCCAGTCAATAATCCTTTGTACCAAATTTGAACAAAATCCATCTTTTCTTTCTCGAGTTCTTTCAGTAAACAGAATGGGGAGTCATTTGAACAAGCGATTGTAGTTTCAAATTGCTTCTACCAATCTCAAACATAGCATATTTTGTTTCCTGAAGTTTGTGATGCATTTTATTGCAGATTTTACGTTTTTTGGGAGTACCAAGCCAAGATACAAAGTCTCACAAAATGGGATCGTGAGGCTGCAACATAGCAAAACCAATTTGCTTGAGGCTGACAGATAATATTTAGAAAAATAAAACATAAAAACAGCTGCATTTGTATCATATTCTAGGTGAGGCTGACTACTATTTGAACGTCCCTCGTAGATACCCGTTAGAACACCCACCCATCTCTCCGACTCTACATGCATGCAAGTGTGTTAGATATACCCGTTAGAAAACCCACCCCACTTTATATGTATACATATCAAAACCTCAAAAGATATTTGCGAAAAGACATGATACAGAGGACAGTTTATATCGATTATATATCAGGACAAATATCATTTTCGTCATTTAGCAAAGATTTGTCAATTCATTCTTGGGTTATCGCTCTAACAATCTTTATATTGGCAAAACCCTCAGATTTTTGCTGTGACCTTGAAAATTATCTCAAGGTCACTCCATTTCACTTGTGTCGGTGAATCTCGCCAATATACCTTGGTACCAAATTTGAACAAAATCCATCATTTCTTTCTTGAGTTATCGCCCTAATAAGCTTATTTGATGTATGAAATGCAACGAAAAACAAACACCCGCGTATTTACGAGTGATTAAAACTGTTATTACAATTTACGTAAATATTTATTACATTTTACCGCAACGAAAAGTATTACAATTTACGTCAATTTTTATTACAATTTACCGCAACGAAAAGTATTACAATTTACGTCAATTTTTATTACAATTTACGTTTTTATTACAATTTACGTCAAGTTTATTACAATTTGCTGCAAGTATTACAATTTGCGTTTTTATTACAATTTACGTCGTAACAAGCCGGTTTCCTTGTAGATAGACTCTTTTCCTATTGCCCGTAACGTATGTCTTCATACCTCCACGGGGCGGTGGGGTAGCCTCATGGTTAAATCGATCGCTCATCACGTCGAAGACCCGGGTTCGATTCCCGACATGGGTGCAATGTGTGAAGCCCATTTCCTGTGTCCCCCGCCATGATATTGCTGGAATATTGCTAAAAGCGGCGTAAAACTAAACTCACTCACTCATACCTACCCCGTTAACAAGATGAGCAAAATGGCGTCGTATGTTCTCCTTTGTTTCAGCATGCTTGAGGACTTCGGACACCTGGGAAGTCCTTGCAAACCATCTGTAAAAGGTACAATTTTGTATCCCAATACACAATGCTTGGAAGAGGGGACGAAGTGGATTGGGTGGTCATGCTCATTGGCTTTGTTAATTGTGTGTAACCGTGCCCGACGGGTGGTACGTTACATAGATTGTTAATCACTACTGGGCCTGATCCAGATTGCCGTGGTGGCCAGATGGCCTCCAGAAGGAACCGTTTTATCTCCATCTTCTGTTGCACGGATTCCAGACGAAGACGATGTCACGGGTCGACCTCGTTCAAGAAGATCAGGTTCAACAACCAGATCTGAGGAGCGTTTGATCATGTCGTTCTCTTAGGGTACTTTAGATCTCATTTGTGATGTAATCCCGTGAAGATCCGGGTTAGAATTGGTCTTCAGCAACCCATTGTCCTAAGAGGCGAGTAACATGATTGGGTGGTCAGGCTCGCTGACTTGGTTAACACATGTCATCGTATTCAGTTGCATAGATCGACACCCATTCTGTTGATCTGTGGATTGTCTGGTCCTTATTTAGAGACAAATAGGTGGGATATTGCTGAGTTGGGCGCTAAACAACAAACAAACAAACAATATACTCATGAACGAACTAGATTTGTCATTTTATGTACAATTCGTGTACTGTGAGTGTCAACTCGACGGCATCTTTTTAAACAGGATGGCAGTAATGTATATCTTGGACTCATGGTCATGACAATTGTCCGATAGAGGAAGACACTGTTGACATAGAGGTTCAGACACTTTAGACTTATGTAGTAAAAGGTCTTCAACTGGGACCTCAACATAGAACAGTAGCGCAAAGACACCAACTACCTTTGATACACGGAGTGGTCAACGACAGCAACAACATCAATGTGTATTTGGTCAGTCGAACGTTTCCTTCTGGATTCTTGCGTCCACCGTTCAGCCTCCTGCTCCGAAACATTATCTTCGTCATCTGAGATAATGGTTTAAAATCAAGACGAAGGAAAAGTCAGTTTACTAAAGGATCCCTTTTAGAAAATAATAAACCTTAAGAAACTGACGGATAAAAAGAACTTTAATTTTGTCCCAGGTACTATACACTACACGCCAAAAGATACGTTACCCTCCTATCTTTATGAATTACTGAAAAACTATCAAAGATATGTTAGAAGTTATTAATTTACAAGAAAGCTTAACAACACAGCTTTATGCAAATCACGAAAAGAAATTCTCAAATGCATTCATATTTAGGTGAAATGCATCCTTTTCAGAAGAATTAAATTGTCCTATTTTCGTCGATGTCGAAATAAACCAACAACAGTGATTTAGATGTCTAAAAGTAACGTTGAAATAATATTCTGCTTTGAGACAAAGATAAACTATTTCAAGTCACCATTTTGCAACTGTTAACACAAGAAACAACTGTTGTAGAGTGTGTAAAATTGGACAATAATCATTCCTATGATTACAGTCTTTTAAAACATTTTCTGCTGATTTTCATTAGTGAAAACAAGTAAAACGTGTCTTTGGTATTGTGAAAAAGTGTTTAGGAACATCTAAAATTAGCTTTGTTAACATTTTGGCTTGCAAAGTAACATTTTTCCATTTTCTGTGTACACATAGCAATATCAATCGCCAAAACGCAGCAATAATCAAGCAGTATTTGCATCCATTTCACATGTGGAGTGTTTTTATAGGGTATGAAGATAGACTAGAATGCATGATATGATACACAAGTACGAGAAATATGCCACGATTAACAGCTGAAGAGAGAGAAAGAGCCATTGGGATGGAGCAGATGGGGTCGACATACAATACAGCTGCCAACGCCCTCGGATGCCACCGTATCACGGTTGTAAGATTTATTCAGGGCTTCAGACAGACTGGGGTCACCGTAGACAGACCAAGAATTGGACGTCAACACATCAGAACGCCAGTTGAAGACAGGTACCTCCGTCACTAAGGCGGGAGGGTAACGTTTGTTTTGGCGTTTAGTGTAGTTATTAAGTTTGTATAACGAACTAAAATGTGTTGTCCCTGTGACTTCGTTATAGCCGTAGTCTAGTTCGGTTTAGTTCGGTTTCTTTGTGAAGTGAACCTGTATCATATATTCACTTTGACATTTTTTAGGATTCCGAATGATACATTAAAAAATGACTCTCTTTCGTATCTTTCAGATCAAGTCGAAATTGTCTTTTTATATCAACAAGTCGAAACGAATACAAGTTTGGATATCATTTAGCTTCAGCTGTTGAGGGTCGGTTTGTTAGTTTATTTGGTAAAGCGTTTGATCATCACGTCGACGACCTGGGTTCGATTCCCAACAAATGAATAATGTCACCTTCGCTTATATTGGTTGAATATTGCTCACTCACGCACTCGTTTACACCGTTGGAAACTTGAAACTTACACGACAACGTGATGTCAATAGCTTGTTTATCAGTAAGAGGCTTCACTGGCTTCAGGACATACAGAACATCGTCGACAGGCCCCCTTGCGTCACCACGAGCACCGTTATAAGGCGCCATCTCATACAAATTACCTCCAGGAAGAGATAGGAAGCCTCGCTGTAAAAGCAAGAAACGCCGAAATATCAACATATTCGGGACCACGTAATATATGTCGAGTATCGGTACTAGAGAAGAAGTGTTCGTATATTCTTGTTTGTTGTTTACCCCACATAGCTATAATCCGGAGGAGATTAAAATCTGCCATTGCAAGCAAGAGCCAAGATCGACTTCAAAGATTTGTTTGTTTGTTTGTTTGTTTGTGACACGGTCTGATAATATTCCGCCTTCAAAAAATATGCATGAGACACCACGTAGCCAGTTTTGCTTAAACTTCTAGGTTTTTCTGTGTTCCTATATTGATAATCAAAATCCGCTTGTGCCCACGCTTCTTTAAAAATAAAATAAGATTACAATAAACTACTTTAAACAGGAACTCACGATTCTTACGAACTATTTTCGTGCTGGTCTCTTATTGATGCTTTCGTCGATATGAGTTTAACGAACAACGGTTATAACAAACTGACCGGTCACGTTGAGTTCGCTATAGCCGTAGGTATATTGAGCCAATTTAAACTTTATTCTGCATTAGATATTGATACAGTTACTTAGCGTCCTTACTGTATCATACCCGTGAAGATCCGGGTTAGAACTGATCTTCAGCAACCCATGCTTGTCGTAAGAGACGACTAACGGGATCGGGTGGCCAGGCTCGATGGCTTGGTTGACACATGAAATCTAATCTCGATTGCGTAGATGGATGCTCATGATATTGTCACTGGATTGTCTGCCGCCATATAGCTGGAATGATGGTGAGTGCGGCGTTAAACAACAAGCAAATGTTACTGTATGACATGACTCGTATAACACGTTACTTACAAGCTGATACCGTGGTTTGTCCTCTGATGTTGTCTGGCAGGACACCTCAATAGAAGCCATGTTAGCAACATCCAGGTACTCGTGACGCCCCTGCAGAGTGAGTGAGTGAGTGAATTAGTATATATCAAACATCACACTTGCAATACTTATAAAACATCGGTGTAACAGAATACTATGAGCTGTATGCTTCTCTCGAGGGTAATTATTTACGGTCTGATGTTCGCCTCTTTGTAGCAGTGTTACCCGAACACTGCTACAAAAAGGCGTACATCAGACCGTATTAACGAAATCCGTGCACTGTATGCGTCATATTATGACGTCATGCGATTGTAAGCGATTCAGCTTCTCGGCGGAGAGTTTTTCGTTTCCCGTGGCAGCGGATAATAATTTTTTTTCAGTTGTCACCCTTCTGGGAGGGGCGACATGGAAACTTGTTAAAGCGTCATTGACCAAGGAAATTAAAGTATTCTACATGAAGGTAAGATAACGAGTCTTGACTATTCGCAGAAACATAATCAATTTGGTGTCAATGACAAAATATAGCTGTTAAAACGCATGGGTAGATTAAACAGCAGTGATGACACCAGGTGTTCATTGAAAGGGCAAGCATGTTCTTCTCCACTGGTAACACCCGCCATTCACACAATTTACCTGAAGAAGTAAGCGCTTACAGCATAGAAGCACACAGTAATACTTCAATAACATATCCACACCATAGTAAACACATGTACAATATCAATATCATATATTCTTAGATGCTTTGCTAAACGATCAAAGGTGCCGACAGTACTTCATAAGGGGATAAAGTACACTATTTGCATGACATCACACTGTATTGGCGTCTCTACGCTATTCAACGTTCGCAATGTTTAAATACTCCATCTGGATCACAGGCAAACTGTAGCGCAAACAGGGTTGCGCAACAGTGAGGAAAATTACCAGTCTTCCTATATGCGAGGGAAACAAGCAAAGGTTGGCAACGTACTTCCCTCGCTTCGGTTCGAAAAATAGTTTCAGTGTCAAACTAAAATATCGCCACCATCAAAGGTAGACACGCAGGGTTGTACTCTCAGATTTTCAACTTCAATTTTGATAACTACTCGCCTTAAATATATTTCATGCAAAATTTCAAGCGTCAATTAACGGCATTACAAGATCATGTTCCTGTTTTTGACAGGTAAGGGCGTCGGCATTTCGAAATAACACTAGCCGTCCCGAAGTCAGTATGATGTTGCAGAGGGACGTATCAACGAAACTGCAACATTGTATCACGGCACTGTTAAACCGGATGAAATCGGACTGTTCGAGGCAACTAATGCACACATGCCTGTTACGGATAATGTTTTGGAACGCTTTGTTGGACCATTTTCCCCTAACCTTATCTCATCTTAGAAGGGGTCGGTTGTAGTCCCTGAATATATATAATTTTGATAGTAACAAATAAACCCTTTAAGGAGTCCCAGTGAGTTTTGCTTCATTGAGAGCTTTAGCATTGCAGATAGGGCTAGGCTGTAAGGAAAATAATGTGGTTCAGGGACTGTGAGACAGAGTGTGGTGGCCTAGTTGTTAAGAGTGTTCGTTCGTTACGCCGAAAACCACCCGAGGGAGAGTTCACGAACCAGAATATGGACTCTTTGAACCTAAACATTCAGTAATAATTTAAAAGCTGTAATACAAACAAACAATTTTCTCACCAACTTTACGTGCCCCTGTTTAAATAGAATGAATCAATGAAAGCGACAAAACTGTTCAATAAGCATAAAAACGTATGCACTAGGAAGCGTATTCATTATTTGGACGATGTCAAGCGTGTGTTTATAAGCATTGGTTGGTTATGACAGTAGGCGTTCGTGGAAGGGTGTGTATACTGCTCCACTTGTGTGAATGTGTGTTTCTTGAGAGAAGAACAAAACAAACTATAAGTCAAGATCCTGTTGGAAGAAAACCAACACAAATAGGAAAACGAAGAGGGTGTTTTCATACGGTCTCCCATCACATACAGATTTATGACCGTGACAGTTGATATTTGCACAAGTGTCGAATATCTTGAGCAATACCTAGTACCAGGATGTGGGTCTTTTGTGTAACAGAGGAAAGCTGCGTGTTAAGTTATGCGGATTTAAACAGCTTGTGTATAGAGGGCTATACAGTGGCCTCGGTGCGGTATGGCATACTGTAAAGGACATCTTCTCGATCTCACAATCTCGAATTCAAGACTTTTCAAAACACGAATACAAGCATCCAGTGTATATTGTGAGAACGTCCTTTACAGCGTTCTGCGTTGCCAAATTTCTAGTTCTCATTTTCGTATGTTTTTGTCATGTTTGTATCAGAAGCTGGACATCGCGATTATATTCCCTACAGTATCCCATAGTGGGAGTATTTTATTTGAACATTTATGTATTGCGCATTAAGTGGAAACTTCCTGGTTCAAAGTGTCTCTCGGTGAGCTCTTTTTAAGAGGGTTATTCATGTTAGGTTTAAGTGTTTTGGGCTGAATGGATCGTGATTCTTGAATTAATTCACTTTTTGTATAAACTGAAACACAAAAGAAAGGGAACACCTGGTATTTTGCGGTTAATTTTAAAAAAAAGTTAAGTCGCACACATGTTGCCAAAACACCACAGATATGCTTCACAGTGTTTTGCTTGGGATGTCTTAAAATCAGACTTTTGTTCAATCGCACGTGCATGTTACACGTCATCAATATATTTTACAGTCGATTGAGGTTGTTAGTGGAATATCTGTTTAAAGGCACATATCAAGTGATTGGCTTCCCGATCTTCAATCTGAATTAATACGAAGGGGTACAATGACATGTGTCAACCTAGTCAGCGAGCCTGACGACCTGATTCCGTTAGTCGCCTCGTATGACAAGCATGGGTTACTGAAGATCAATTCTATCCCAGATACTCACGGGTCGAGACTCAATGTATTGAATGAGATAGGTGATACCTCGATGTTCATGACGTCATCACGGCTGTTTTAATGTATTTTAATTGATAAAAGAGCTAACTTGGAACCCGTTGTCACGGGAAAGGTGTTGCATGTGCGAAACTGATAAAGCTATAGCACAAAACAGGAACGATAAAGGCGTCCGTCCGTTTTCGTATTTGAGACACATTTGACATATTTTCTCAGTCCTATCTGACATAATGATCGATATTTGCCGGAATCTGGTATTTCAAACGCGTTGGGAACAAAACTACAATCCCAGGCATAATCTCGGGGTCCTGTTTTATCCTGTAAATCCCTCCAACCATGAAGGTACAGAGTATAAGAACTATAAGGATAATTGCCCAAAGTCTTTCTTATTCATCGTAATTTACAACCTGCTACTTATAGGCATGGTAGCAAATAACCCTCCGACATAAATGCAAAGTACCCGTGGCCTTTTTTCCTATGTAAAGTAATGATTGTCTGTGTTAAAGAATGGTGCATTAACTTCGAAAGACATTTTCCCGTGTGCCTCGTTGTCTTGCATTGGTATTAGCAGCTTTTACTAACACTGTCCTGGGATTAAGAAGACCCGGGTTTGATTACCCCCAATGTGTGACGCCCATTTCTGGTGTGATTTTGCTTGAATATTGCTAAAAGTGGCGTAAAACTACACTCACTCACTTGCCATTACTAAAAACGAAAAAAACCCAGATCTATTGCATCGTCCTTTGTTAAAAGGTTATAACTTGGATAATACAGATAAAATAATTGGAAACATCTGGGACGGCTAACTGGGGGACAGAGTAAGTTGTTGTTTCCTGTGTCCGTTAACACAACGCTCGTGTTTGTTGAAACGGAATATCAGCTGCAAAGGTACGTGTTCAGAGTACGTACCTCCATGTTCATAACCGTATCCCTTACGATGACGGTGTTCTTGCCAACGTGTCTGACAACATACACAGGTGTGTTTTCCTTCACTGCTGAATTTCTTTCTAAGTTGAGGGTGAGATGGCCGCTTCCGGTTCGCACACTGACCACGATGGAGTGGTGGAGTCGGCAGAAGGGGACGTTTTCAGATGAGATGTCTGGATGAACGATGTGAATGATGGCCTCCATACCTAAGACAAAACGACACACGAAGATAAAGCCATGGTTTTAACATTGTATAGAACACATTTAAACTTGGAAAAGATACGTCTCGTGAAACAAGATTTTATCATTCATTTCAAAACAGATTCGTGACGTTGTACCTCACCTGAATATGTGGGACTGCGAGGTAGCCTAGTTGTTAGCTCACCTGAATATGTGGGACTGCGAGGTAGCCCAGTTGTTAGCTCACGTGAATATGTGGGACTGCGAGGTAGCCTAGTTGTTAGCTCACCTGAATATGTGGGACTGTGAGGGAGCCTAGTTGTTAGCTCACCTGAATATGTGGGACTGCGAGGTAACCTAGTTGTTAGCTCACGTGAATATGTGGGACCGTGAGGTAGCCTAGTGGTTAGCTCACCTGAACATGTGGGACTGCGGGGTAGCCTTGTTGTTAGCTCATCTGAATATGTGGGACTGCGAGGTAGCCTAGTGGTTAGCTCACCTGAATATGTGGGACTGTGAGGTAGTCTGGTGGTTAGCTCACTTGAATATGTGGGACTGCGAGGTAGCCTAGTGGTTAGCTCACCTGAATATGTGGGACTGCGGGGTAGCCTATTGGTTAGCTCACCTGGATATGTGGGACTGCGAGGTAGCCTAGTGGTTAGCTCACCTGGATATGTGGGACTGTGCGGTAGCCTAGTGGTTAGCTCACCTGGATATGTGGGACTGTGCGATAGCCTAGTGGTTAGCTCACCTGAATATGTGGGACTGGGAGGTAGCCTCCTAGTGGTTAGCTCACCTGGATATGCGGGACTGCAAGGTAGCCCAGTGGTTAGCTCACCTGAATATGTGGGACTGTGCGGTAGCCTAGTGGTTAGCTCACCTGGATATGTAGGACTGCGAGATAGCCTAGTGCTTAGCTCACCTGAATATGTGGGACTGCGAGGTAGCCTAGTTGTTAGCTCACCTGAATATGTGGGACTGCGAGGTAGCCTAGTGGTTAAGGCGTTCGCTCGTTAACAACGAAACCTCGGGTTCGATTCTCCAAATGGGTAGATGGTGTGAAACCCATTTATGGTGTCCCCAGCCGTGATATTGCTGGTATATTGATAAAAGCGGCGTATAACTAAACTCACTCACATGGATATGTAATGAAAAGATTTAAGATATCAACAATGAAGGACAATAAAAGATATTTCTCAACGTCGATTTCAAACTATATTCAGCAGATATACTGCTGGCTAACGGACCAACATGAAACAAGTAAATAAACTTGGACAATGTGCAGTTGAAAATGTAATTTGACTCTTTAATTATTGTGAGGCACCTAGTACTATACTGAGTACGAATTTATATTGAGTTTATGAATTACATGGGGAAAAGTGTTGTTTTTAATAAAAATTCTTGGTCACTGTGATACATGGACTCATAACGCTGAAACAATTGCGAAATCGATGCTCATGCGGTTGATCACTGGTTTGTCTTTCCAGACTATTTACAGACCGCTGCCATATGGCTGGAATATTGCGGTGTGCGGCATCAAACAAGGAAACAATAATGCTGGTGTCATGTCGGATAACACAATTACAATATGTGTTATTCGACATATACATATTACATACGACACGTTGTAATTACATTACGAAAATGGATGGAAAATGAAACCAAATGATGAACCAATAAGAGGATGCGGTAACCGCAACCTTTACCCCAAGATGAATCCCTACATATACTGAGAGAAACAAATAAAGGAACACAGTAAAATTCAAGCGTTCCTTTAATATTTTCTAGTTTTCACCACCAGCTTTGAATAGCGCTGTGGGAGGAAATCAGAATAAATAAAGGAACACTGCCATGAAGTGGTGTTCCCTTGTTTGTTTCCCTCTGTATATACTCTAAAAATCATCTATGTTTCAATTTACAAAATGCTAAGAAAATCGTCAATTGTTATATATATATATATCGCATAAGTATCATACATTGGCGGCCTACCTTCGGACGGTGTTACCATTGGAAGCACAAGATACACCAATAAAACCCTGAACCTATCCATGTTGACCACGTCTGTTGTAAAGTCAGATCAAGATCTCCCTGGCGTTTTGTGGTCTGCTTCACGTACAACTGAGGTTAACCCCAAATCCACTATGCGCATCAACGGGAGCGTATCCGGGTTGAGGAGCACTTCAAAGTTAAAATATTGCAAATCTATTTACACGTATTTATCTATGGTATTAATAGTTTTGACTACATGACGAAAATTACGTAGCGGGAGAACCGGTTCGCGAAAAGCCTACAGCAATATATCGTATTGTGATATATATCTTGGTACTCCCCAAAAACGCAAAATCTGCAAATAAGCATCACAAATTTCAGGAGACAAAATGTGCAAGTGAGTGAGTGAGTCATATCGGCAATATTTCATCCATATCTTAGGTATGTATTAAGAATAAATATTTAGACTATCGTATACTTTTTAATAGCCTGTCAGCGAAGGACAGTATAACGACTAGATTATCACACATTAATAAAAACTAGTTTGACTTCACTGTAAAATTTCAAAGCAACACAATATAAAATCGGGCTGTAGAAGGCAACTGAAGGTAGATCACCATGCTAGGCACCACGGGGACTTACGTTACTGTTGCTACCTGCATGATCCCGAGCTGAATATATATCATCCCCTCAGCTGTTGGCGATTTTTAAGCAATTTAGCCATAAATTAAAACTACAAACATTCTTCGATTAAAATTCTGGCAATGATCAACAAACATTGAAGGATGTTGTCTTTAGTACCCTCTTCGTAGGGCAGTTTTTTTCGCTACTTCAGCCCCCTCCGAGAGTCGGCCACTAATAATCATAGTCATGTATTCATTCGACCAAAGTTTAAAAGGAGCGTATTAATTACGGTACATGATCGATCGAGTTGAGAGAATGGTTGTTGCATGAAGTCACTAGCCATTGTCGCTCTTTGCCGTTTCCTCTGATGACTTAACCACACTTATTGTTATAGCAGCTACATATATAAAAATGTTCATCTAAAGGACATATATGTCTGCTCTCTTTGACCGTATATAGTAATATTTCAGTTACACTATGTATATCAAAAGTTTATAACTTTCCAAGGTTCATGTTCAAACTCGTGCCCCGTTGTTTGTTTATGAACAGTAAATTTCAGTTTGCACCATTCTCATGCAGTTTATACTGTTAATCTCAATCTGGATACTTGTCACCCACGTCCTCGTATCTTAGACGTGGACTTTGTGAGACAAGCAGTGGGGGTAAACCTTGTCTGTTGTCAGTAACCTGGACATTCTGTGGCTAGTTCCAATGTGACAAGATTTTCTGGAGGGTGGAAGGTGTCATACTGATTTTATGGTTGACACTCCTACTGCTGCTGAGAGATTCTACACGATAGGCCCTGTTATTACTTTGGGCCAAGGACGAAGTATGTTGCGTGTCCCACTGGTGAGGCTGGGTGACCTCGACTTTGTTAACTACTGAACATTAGATATAAATAGACTCCATTTCTAAGCAGAACTATTGTGGCGATCCATTACGGTTCAGCCTAATGACCACAAGTAAAGCGACACAAACATCACACAAATTGTATGTCTGATGTTTTCGATTTACATAAACTAGCTCACATGATAAATAACAAAATGTTGAGACGATACTTTTCACGTAAACCTAGCCCATGATTGCATCATTAAGTTCAACCAAATGAACAGTGGTCTTTTCCAAGAAGCCATCTTCAGACGTCATGAATGACGAGATAAATAGACTGCATTTCTAACCGGAACTATTGTGGCGATCCATTGCGGTTCAGCCTCATGAGCAACAAGAAAAGCGACACAAACATTACACAAATCTAATGTCTGCATACAAGTTAGGATAATGATTAAAGCTGGTGGGTTTTTTCTATTCGCCGTCCTCGGTGATTAACTAGAAGTGAGTGAGTGAGTTTAAAGTCCCATTGGCAGTATTTCAGCCATATCGTGACTAAGAAAGTTGTAAATTTATAAATGAATAAACATACAAATTTAGAGAATATACTTACCTGTCTGCAAAGGACAGTAAAACAACTAGATTATCACCATTACTATATTTAAACCTAGTAATTAAGTCTAAAATATTTTAACTATAAATGACTATACAATATAAAAACAGGTGGACTAAGAGAAAGTTTGTTACTGTACAGATCCTCATGATACGAAAAGATCAAAGACAATGTCTCAGAGCTTGATGGTGGGTAGAATCTAAAACTTTAAGGTTGCTTTTGCAGGCTCCGCCATAGATAATGGAGCCATAATCCAGTTTGGAGCGTATAAGTGCTCGGTAGAGTTTGAGGAGGGTTTTCTGATCACCTCCCCACTTTGTATAAGAGATAGATTTTAAGAAATCAAGGGCCTTCAGGCATTTATTTTGTAAATATTTAATATGAGGTCGAGAGGTCAAGTGCTCATCAAAAATTAAACCCAATTTATTTTCTTCTTTTACCACCTTAGGTGTGTTATTTCTTTTACCACCTTAGGTGTGTTATTTCTTTTACCACCTTAGGTGTGTTATCTAAATATAAGTCTAGGTTTTTGTGAGGTTTATATTTGATTTATATTTGAGTTTTTGTTAATCCATTTTCCAAATACCAATTATCAATCTGGTTTAAACAAAGCTACAGTTGTCTTTCAATAGAATGTATATATTTTCCACGACAAGAAATGTTAAAATCATCCACAAATAACCATCCATCAATTGAATCATTTGAAACCTTTGGTAAACTGTTAATCTTTATACTAAACAATGTGACAGACAAAATACTGCCTTGCGGAACACCCTGATGCTGACTATAATGACTGACAGGGTTGTACCCACTCGTACTTGAAACTGCCTGTCATTTAAAACTTTGGATATGAATTGAGGCAAACAGCCTCTCAATCCAAAGTCACGTAAATGTTTTAAATTACCATATTTTCATGTAATGTCGTGTACGTTTTTTCTAGATCGAAAAAGATCGACACCGCATGTTGTTTATTAATTACAGCGTTTTTGACAAATGATTCTAAACGCTCTAAGTGATCAATGGTGCTTCTGTTTTTACGAAAACCACATTGAATGTCCGTTATTAGGTTTCAAATGTGCAAGAAACGTTGTGCAAGAAACATTTTGTATATTTGAGATTGGCAGAAGTCCGCTAGCATCAAACTTGGATATTAAAGTGCACACAAAGGCAATTTGAAACTACAATCGCTTGTTCAAGTGGCTCCCCCTTCATGTTTACTGAAAGAGCTTGTTGTGGAGACACTACCCACACCCCTTTCAGATGACGTAATCATAAGGACATAAATTATTCTTATGTTTTCACTTATTCACACATGATGCCAAGGGGTCAAACTAAATAATGAATGTCAGCTCTCAATATATTGTATATCTTGACACAATGTTTCTGAAAAATTGGGAATGTCCTTAAAAAACGGTCCCCGTCTAAATATAAATCAAGCAATCCATACCTTTGAATGTTGATTATGACGGGAAGTCATCCAATACTATAATGAACATACCTTATATGATTTTATCTGAGAGTATACCATTATCCAAGAGGTACCAAATGACAGATCGTTTTTCATGTTCTGCAAATTTTTAAGAAATATTATACACAAATGTGTTGTGATGACTAATATCTCGTTAACCACATTACCCACATATGTGAAATTTTAGATATGACTTTGCTAATAATTCCTTCAAAATAAAATGGAAGCTTTTCAAACATTGGACATCGAGAGTATAGTTAGACAGGCCACTTTTTTCAACGCCCCTCGTAACAACCTTAAAAGAAAAGAGAACGTAGACGGAAAGAAACTTTTATTCTTATTTTGATAACTATTTATCACCTCACCTATTGGAGGATCTTTAATATTTTGTATAAAGGTACTACTTCATAAGGACCCATTCCCCTCTTGTAACTGATGATTCTGGGATATACCTTCAGTTTTTACAGATGTGGATAAAGCTCATCAAACATTAGATGACTATTTTGTATATGTTTCAAATGTTAATGATAGCGGTATGACTTTGCCACCTGTTAGCCATCGCTGTGGTAACAGTATAACAAATGTCATTGTAACCGAAAAGGAGGTATCTGATATGATTAACACCTTACCAGCAAACAAATCTAGTGGACCTGATGGCATTAACATGGGAGTGTTAAAACGAATTTGTACATCTGTACCTGAACCTCTTTGTTTGTTGTATAATATATCACTGAGTGACTGTATTTTCTACAATGTGGAAAACGGGTAATGTTACTCCTATTTTGAAAGCAGGAGATACACCCCTCCCAACTAATTACAGACCTATTAGTTTACTATATCCTGGAGGAAGTTATTGAAAGGATAATGGTAAAGCATGTGCACAACCATTTCCATGCACATAACAATTTAAGTAAATTCCAGTCAGGTTTTACTGCTAGTCATTCTACCACATCTCAACTCATAAAGTTTATCATAATATAGGCTCAGTCCTAGATAATCGCCATCTTTACTGTATGGTATTTTGTGACATTTCGAAAGATTTTGACAGGGCCTGGTATAAAATGTTATTGCACAAACTTGTTTGAGTGGCATTTTAGAAGTTGAGACGTACAATATGGAACAAGTTTTTATGGATAACAACTTCTTTATTTCGTGAGTGCGACGTTTCGATACCGATTCTTGTACCGTTGTCAAGCAAGAGTGATACATGAAGTGGAGGAGCTGCATATATATACTGTGTATAACAATGAAACTATATACATTGTAATTGACAAAGGAAACAACATTATTGCCATAATTGGTTAAGCAGGAAGCTGATGAAGCCAGTGAGTACACAAAGGATAGTGAATGGAAGCCAGAGATGTATAAATACAGGAGTGGTACAATGGAGAGATGTTTATACAATAGGTGCGATGTTTATACAATAGATTGGGCTTGGTGGAGGAGTGGATCATAAGCTGATGGAATGAAGTATCCTTGGTCACGGTTGATGGTGGGATTATGGCGTTTGATGTGAATGGCTTCGGTGAGCTTGCGTTTAGTGAAGTCCGTTTGGTTGTTGGCGAGAATGGTGAAGTCGGACCACTCTATTTGATGATTGGGGTTTGCTTTGATGTGGTCAGAGATAGCTGATTTGGTGTCGGAGTTAGCAACAGAGGTGCGATGTTCCGACATGTCGCTAACTCCGACACCAAATCAGCTATCTCTGACCACATCAAAGCAAACCCCAACCATCCGCCAGATAACGTCCTTGACCTTGCAACGGAACTTGAGAGAATCTGGCGTGACATCCCACAAGCCTTCCTTGCACGTTTGATAGGCTCTATGCGTCGTCGATGCACTGCTGTTCTCAATGCCGATGGTGGACATACCCGTTATTGAACTTGTGACATGGTCGTTTGACCCCTGTCCCGCTTGTGGACTCGTGACGTCATTGTTATTGACTTTTCCTTTGAAATTCTCCCGACTTGTTATGGTCTCATGATCCCTCCATTAAAGTTTATATGTACCTTTGACATTGTTATCGTACTTATCAACTGGGATAATATTTTGACAATGCACAGTTTCTTTATGTGGCTGGTATAGTAATACCCCTGCCACACGCTTGTATATAAGCCAGAATGACATTCTGAACTTCATGGCGAACGATATTCCTTGAGCACAATAGTTCATCCAATGAGATGTCAATGCTGAGAGGACTAAGAGATTCCACCATCGCCTTACGTTGATTTACATATTTTTGGCAATGCAGTAAATAATGAGCCACACTATCTAGCTGATTAGACACTGTACAATTTGCAGAAATATCTTTATTAATAATATGCATATGTAGACATGCACCAAGACCACAATGCAAATGACGAAGTCTGGTTAAAATAATAATTTTGATTTAGTCACAAAAGGCTCGATTCCAAAGATATGGCGTCCTTTCAAGGATGAGGTCCATCTCTGTTACCATTTTGTTTGAGCATGTGTCTTACTGACGGTGCATACTTCTGCAGGAGAGGGCGACACTGACACATCCTCTTCTGATACAAGGTGCTTTAACACTCACATCGATAATTCCGTCACAGGGAATTTCGGAGGGAATAGAATTAAAGATATTTCCTTTTTTTCAGAATGAATACAGTTGATACAATAGAGCCTAAAGCTAAGGAAAACTATTGCATTAAAGTTGTGTCCGTCTTTGACTACACATATTTACCATTGTCACTGAAAGCTGCCTAGTGACGTCATGGCAAACAAACCAAACACAACTCATGTTTTCTTTGTCAGGAGACAAATTTTGGCATTTCTACTCTACCCTTGCTTATAGTAGCTGAATCTGGCGAAATCCAGTAGACGTTGCTTGTGCACCCATAAAATGAATTATATCCTTCCTCCGAACATGTAGTTAGTAAAGGTGGGCTGGTGAAGACTAACACGAGAGATATTGATATCACTACAATACTACAATATGGTCGACTATATTGAATTATGCAACAGATGTTTCTTTCAGTAATGTCACCATTGTGATACTGAATATGGAACAATAAAAGCATTTCCATTAATTGTAGTTCAATGTTTTGTTTTTTATATTTGTTTTTTTGTGTGGCAACAATTCAGGGAATTAAGCATTTATGAGCTTTGGAGCAGACACAACCTGGAATTGTTGTTATCTTTACGTCGATTTATAAAAACAGGAAACTCGACTCATTTTAATGTGGGTGTTTAATTTTTGTATGTTGCATTTATTGTACATGGTTGTAATTGTTTTAAAGTTGTATTAAGGTATAAATAGATTTAATATATAATAACGTTATAATGATAGCTGACTTGGTTGATACATGTCATCGTGTCCCAATTGTGACATTTAAGAATTTCATCGGAAATCATTTCACCCGAAAAGAACACCAAAGCATGAAAAAACGCCGAAAAAAACCGCACTAGAGCATGATGTACACATGTAGGGATTTCATCAGATATAGTTTCATCCGAAAAACACCAGATCATTTGGAAAAAAATTTAAGGTATTTCATCAGAAATAATTTCACCCGAAAAAACACCGAAGTCGAGCATGAAGTACAAAGTTAGGAATTTGATGTCTATGACGGAAACGCCCCCATAACATTTTCAGAGCTTTTCTACAGCCTTGAATGTTGTACAGTGATCAAACAACTTTTGATCAAGGGTGGTGTGAGGCATGTCTTCGTAGGAACAGAATGCTCGACTGTATCCCAAAAGTTGTGAACGGAAGACATAAGATAAGATAATTCTTTATTATCCCAATAAGGGAAATTTGTTTTGCATTAGATGCAGTTCTCCAGTTTTTCTTTCATAAAGAAGCCATATATAACATTGCAAATGATAATCATAAAACTATTGTTTAAATAATCAGGATATAAATACATCAATTTAGTACACAAACATAGATATTGACTAGAATTTGGACAATTGTAACACAAATTATTTACTGAATTTGTTATTAATAGATCTAATACCAGCTGGAACAAATCAGTGGCGAACCCTGTTTGTTCTAAAAGTCGACATTCGCAGCCTGCGTCCAGAAGGTAATGATGAATATTCCGAAAAGTGTATGTGAGAAGGATCACTTAAAATTTTGTTCGCCTTTTTTGAAATTTGCTGCTCATAACAACTGCCGATACTTTCGATAGGAAGCCCGATAATTTTAGACGCCGTGTTTACGATTTTTGATAGTTTGTTTTTATTCTGGACGGACAGGTTCCAGAACCAACTCAAGAAATTAAAAGTTATCACACTTTGAATAACGGTTTTGTAAAATAACATCATGATAGTTTGGTCGATTTTAAAATGTTTCAACTTCCACAAAAAATGCAAGCGTTGTCAACCCTGGAGCTGCAGGAGTGAGTGACTTTAGTTTTAGATCCCGGTTTGAATTGATCTTCCGCAACCCATGCTTGCCGTAAGAGGCGACAAACGGAATCAGGTAGTCAGGAGTGAGTAAGTGAGTTTAGTTTTACACCACACTCAGCAATATTCCAGCTGTATGGCGGAGGTCTGTAAATAATCGAGTCTGGACACGCAGTCCAGTGATCAAGAGCATGAGCATCGATCTACGCAGTTGGGATACGATGACATATGTCAACGAGCCTGACCATCCGATCCCGTTAGTCGCCTTTTACGACATAAATATTTCAATCAAAAGTGTATATTTTATAGACTATGCGTTAGTCTGCACCATACCCATAAATGTTGGTTTAACGACTGAAACCTGCAGTACTTCGGGATTCTGTCCCACATGCAGCAGACACTCCGTGGCAGAACTGAAAGACTCAGTTCACTTACTGCGATCTATGTGAAAATATGCTTGGTATGGTCGTATTAGCGTTATGACAGATTTGCGGAAAGGCAATATTGGTGATAATAATTTTATAAACAGGCAGGATATGATAACTAAAACAGTTAATCTCAGTATCTTCAACAGGGTTTTAAGCACCGTAAAACTATTGCACCCATGGTTTTTTTTTAAACAAAGTATATTTGTCATTTTAAAAGATGGCTAAATCTAAGTACAATCGCCAGCTGCTGAAGGGATGGTGTAAATCCAGCTAGGGTCCATGCAGATAGCGAAGGTCCCAATGATCGCTGGTATGGTGATTTACCTTCAGTTGTTGGCGATCTGCAGCCCGTTTACATATCGTACTGTCCTAAATAGTGACATAATTCCTAACTCACACTCACTGCTAGTTTTAAGTCTCAAACTGTGATATTCTCGTCGCTTTACTGTCCTTTGTCGACAGATTGAATGGTATTACATCATTTATCATCAATATATGACCTGTCGTAGTCACGATATGGTTGTGACTATAAATCACACTTACATTCATCTGAAAGATTCCACTGGGCGTGAAACTCAAAACTTGATCGGCCATAATGTGTGCTTTCTTTAAACTGAAGCATGCGTAAAATACTCGATACGGCTGTGGTGCAGACACAACACTTTTCTGATTTTGTTTGTTTGTTTGTGTGTTGTTGCCGCAGCTATAAATAATTAGGTCTGGACCACACAATCCAGTGACTGACGCCGTGAGCAACGCTCGACGCAGTTACAATACGATGACATGAGTCAACCGAGTCAGCGAGCCTGACCACCCGATCCCGTTAGTCGCCTTTTACGACAAGCTTGGGCTATGCACTACTGAAGATCAATTCTAACCCGGGCCTTCACGGGGGAGACACACAGCATGGGTTACTGAAGATCAATTCTAACCCGGACCTTCACGGGGGAGACACACAGCATGGGTTACTGAAGATCAATTCTAACCCGGACCTTCACGGGGGAGACACACAACATGGGTTACTGAAGATCAATTCTAACCCGGACCTTCACGGGTCTGCTATTTTGGATTAGTCTATTCTGTTCCGGGTGTTTTTGTTGTAAAACAATGTTCCCCGTAAAATTATATGGTATACTCCCATAATAAATACACAAAGATAAAATTGATTATGCAGGGCCTCAATAGACCGAAGAGACACGCTGTAAAACTGTGAAATATACATAATTTCATAAAGGTAAGATAACAGTATAGTAATATATATAGACGCATAAAATGATACAATATAATAAATAAGACAATGACTAGCTTGAACTGGTTGAAATATGCTTAAAAATATTTGCGACGATAAAACATCTTGAAACACATTAAACCAAATTTTGATAAGGAAGTATTAGATGATAACATAAAATGAAATTTAACTTAGTAACAGTACTCAATGACCCGCTCGCCAAACAACACAATAAAATCTGAATTCTAACAATTTCCACGCAATAGGAAAAAAAAAAAAAAAAAATGTTTTAAAAAAAACCCAAAACACCCTAAACTATTTAATGCAATAAAACAATCACCCAGGAATCTTCGGCGTGTTTGGCAACGATTATGCCGACCAAGTAGCCGAAGCGGCACTTAAACTCCCAGAAAACTTAAACATACCCTTAACTACAAACGAAATCAAAAGCCTTTCGAAAGTAAACAATTTCCAAAAGTGGCAAAGTAAATACCACAATTCAAATGCTAAACTGAAAAGTTTACTAAAAACTGAACTAAAATTTTCACAATAAATCAAAAAATAAACAGGGTGATAACCAGATTACAAACAGGATACACGAAATTAACTATCTACATGAAATATCGAAAATAACAAACAATCTGGCAAATGCACACACTGCAACAAACAGACACGCCCGAACACTGCACACACTACCAACGACACAGAATGGTGCTCCAGAGTTCACTGGACACTAACACTCACTGACACTACAAACACACACATATGCCACTAAATAACACCCAATTTGTCAAAGCCTTAGTACATTTCTAATCAAAACTTGCCTTCTAAATCGCACATCAAGCCACAAAACCAACGAATACCAATTTAAACAAAATTCAAACTAAATAAATTGAAAAACAATAAGAACCAAAACAATCCGTACTTCAACTCCCCGACCGCCGCTTCGGACAAATTTCCAAATTCAATATTCATACAAATTCAGTCATGCTATCCAAACATCCCCGTCAGGCTGCCATATCTTTCGATGATACACTAAATGATCTGGCGGGACGTGTACGAAAATGCTCACGATGTCGGAGAGCGCACGTTATATCCAAAACATCAATCTAACAGCATTTATTCACCTGTGAAAGGAATAAGTATATACCTGTTCCTAATAATAAAGAAGTTGACATCCATAAAATTCTCTTCCGTTTACGTATCACTTCTACATGACATTCAAAGTCCTAATTTAAAACATTGTTCAAGAATGTTTATAATTTTACAGAGCCGTTTAACAATATCAACCACACTGTTTCTTCACATCTTAAGGCTTTCTTTGTCTTTCTAGATCTGTCTCATGTGTTTCAACAGTTCAGTTACCGATTGTGGGAGATTGGGAACAATTATGATCGTGAGATAGTACTAATGGCATAGGCGGATCCAGTATGTCGGAAAGTGCACGTTAAATCAAAATCATCAATCAGTCAGCATTTATCCACCTGTTGAAGGAATAACTATATACCCATTCCTCATGATAAACAAGTTGACATCCATAAAGTCCTCTTTCTTATGTGTGTCACCTCTAAATGCCTTTGAAAAATATAATTACAATATTGTTTAAGAATGTTCATCATTTTATAGGCCCATTAAACAATATAAATATCAGCCTTTTCTTCACATCCTAAAGTGTAATTCTGAAACTTTCGAACTTTCGGCATGGAATGCAAGCCGACTCAGAAGGATAGTTCCACGTAACCTGACTGTTTATTGTTTCTCTTTTCACAGGGCAGTGGGGTAGCCTAGTGGCTAATGCGTCCGCTCGTCACGACGAAGTCCCGGGTTCCATTCCCCACATGGGTGTAATATGTGAAGCCCATTTCTGCTTTTCCTGCCGTTATATTGCTGTAATATTGCTAAAAGCGGCGTAACACTAACCTCACTCACTCTCTTTTCACAACCAGGATCAGTGTTACGACATTCAAGGCTCCAGTAAAGCGTTAGACATGTGGAGAATATTTTCATACTTAATACATCAGTGACAAAAATTACTGATGCACATTTCTGTTTTGATTTGTTCCCGAGTTTCTTTTATTGTGACTCCTTGACAAGCCGCGACTAGATATTGATTCATAAACACATACATATTGCTTTAGTAGATATATCTTATGAATATGAAAAAGGCAAACGAACATTATATTTAGCGGCCAGTTGATCTATTTCAAACGGGGAACGTGGGCGAACGCCCTTCATCTACATAATTATCCAGCGTCTTTGTGATAATTTGTACGCTCTTAGTGTAACACGATGCCATTTGTTGTGAAATTTCTATTGAACTGTTTTCTTATTCATGTGAACCGGCTGTTATAAATATTAACAATAACGTGACCACGTAAACAGGTGTGATGTTGTATTGTTGGCGGTTGTTGGTTTGTACACTTCCAGGAGGGGATCCTTAGTATAGGTTCTTCCCAATCCAAATATTAAAGCAGAACAATCAAGCGGACGTGTGTGAGTTTGATTAAAACTGTATTCCTTTTGGCGGGGCACCTTTTATATGGGAGTAGTGAGTGAGCATGGTTTTAGAGACATTCCAGCAATATCCCGGCGAGGGGCACCAGAAATGGGCCTCACACATTGTACCCATGTGGGGAATCGAACCCGGGCCTTCGGCGTGACGAGCGAACGCTTTAGCCACTAGGCTACCCCACCGCCCCTCATATGAGAGCAGCCCGTGAAGATTCTGGTTAGAATATTGAACTTCAGTAATCCATGCTTGTCGTAAGAGGAGAATAATGGGATGGGGTGGTCAGGCTCGCTGACTTGGTTGACACATGTCATCGGTTCCCAATTGCGCAGATCGATTCTCATGCTGTTGATCCCTGGATTGTCTGGTCCAGACTCGATTATTTACAGACCGCTGCCATATAGCTGGAATATTGCTGAGTGCGGCGTAAAACTAAACTCACTCATATGAGAGGAAAGTCATACATGTCTCGGAGTTTTAACATTACGGAACGAAGACGTGAAGATCCAGGTCAGAATTGATCTTGAGCAACCAACGTGTGTCGTAAGGTCGGGATCGGGTGGTCAGGCTCGCTGACTTGGTTGACACAGGTCATCGTAACCCAATTGTGTAGAATGATGCTCATGCTGTTGATCACTGGATTGTCTGGCCCAGACTCGATTATTTACAGACCACCGCCATATAGCTGGAATACTGCTGAGTGCGGCGTTAAACAACAAACCAACCAACAAAGCCAGAGAACGGGTGTACTGGTGACAGACTTAGAAACATAATCTGAACTAACTAGGATTCGAACTCACAATCCCAAGTGTCTGGCGCGCCCATGAGAGGCATGTCCCCCGTTGACAAGAAATACCATAGTAGTCTGTTAGTGACTTGTGTCTTCTCCATCTTCTTATTTTCAAGTGCCACTCATTTTGTAGGGTTCCTTATATTTCCTGGGATTGGGTTTTGTTTGTTTGTTGTTTTTTTGTTCATTCATTCATTCATTCATTCATTCATTCATTCATTCATTCATTCATTCATTCATTCATTCATTCATTCATTTATTCATTCATTCATTCACCATTGTCAAGGTCTGGTTCTTTGTGTGTGTTTTCGGCGGGAGAACGGGGCGCGAGTTTACTGTTTGAATAAGAAATGTAGTATTGGGTGATCATTTGACGGGTTGTGTTATACATTTGACTATTTGTGGGATAGTTGTACGGGTATTAAATTGTATTAAGAGGTAAAAATAATTGTGTCATTGATGGTATAATGGGCAACTGAACAGGTCGTGTTGAAATGGCATAATATATAAACCTAGGACATATTAGTAAATACAAGTGGTTTGTATTTAAGCATCCAGGATATGGTGTTACTGAGAACCTATCATGAAGACCTATGGTTTGTCAACGGTGGACTGTTGAACGTGATATTCTCGAAGAGGTTGATGTGCTGTGACCAGAGGGCAAGCGTGAAGATCACCAGGAGAAATTGCCACGGTTGGAGTAGTGGCTATTGTAGGCTGACGAGTCGGACAGTGGAACTACGATAGGCGGCTAACAACGCCAGTGACCAGAGTGCCGTTGTACAAAAGAACCTTAGCGCTAAGACTACCTTAAGTCTATGTTAAGGTGTGGGAGCTACGGTCACCTTAGCGCTAAGACTACCTTAAGTCTATGTTAAGGTGTGGGAGCTACGGTCACCTTAGCGCTAAGACTACCTTAAGTCTATGTTAAGGTGTGGGAGCTACGGTCACCTTAGCGCTAAGACTACCTTAAGTCTATGTTAAGGTGTGGGAGCTACGGTCACCTTAGCGCTAAGACTACCTTAAGTCTATGTTAAGGTATGTTAAGGTGGGGAGCTACGGTCACCTTAGTACTAAGATTGCTTTGTACAACGGCACCCTGGGATGGTGTATGTGAACTGAGGGTTCGTACTGACAGAGGTTAGGGATTGATGCCAAACACGGACACTGTTGCTCTGTTGCCATATTAAGCCAAATTATTTGTTACCTTGTTGCCATAGTAACCTACAGTTGTATCGCTATAGATTGTACCCGATATCAGTTATGATCGTATGACTGTACCCGATATCAGTTACGATCGTATGACTGTACCCGATATCAGTTATGATCATATGACTGTACCCGATATCAGTTATGATCGTATGACTGTGCCGATGGGACGGTGTTGTGATTAGTGATGGAAGGACTGTCTGCAGGTTTAGTGTGCATCATGGTTTGAGTATATTGGGATGAGGAAGGCAGAGTTTGGGTAACTGCGTGTCAATGTATAGAATGTGTGTATGATAGCGTGTTTTGTCATGTATAGTTGGGGGTTTGGGTTAATAAATTTTTGCAACCAAATATTGTTCTGTTTGTGACAACCATATTTTGTATTTTGTGCTTTATGTATTTTCATATTGGGTATATTTACTTTCAAACTAAATTGTGTTTTCTGCCACGTACAACTAAATAAATATGTTAACGCCTGAAAACTATTCTGGCTATGTGTAGAAACTGATTTTCTCCGAGCGTATAAAGCAAAATGACATTCATGAACAGATGTTTGATAAGCGCACAAATGTCCCCAACTCAATCTGTGCCTGGGTTGCCTGTAAACAAACCACACGTTAGTTTTGAATCGATTTTTTCCAGGGCTCTGTCCTTCTGTCATCGGTATGGAGTGTAACATAAGGTATTTTACTTGCCGAAAGGTAGTGCAAGTTGAATCCATACAACGCAAGTACGTACAAGTGCAATATATAAGCTCTTTGTACGAGTAATCAGTCCTATAACAGGTCACTTTCTCCGACCACTGTATTCGATTCAACCAGTACCCTTTCACTATTTCAGTGGTACCGATATAGGTAGCAGATGTCGACAGTCGGTTTTGCACAGCCAGCCAATATAAATCCTAGAATAAGTAACATATGGGTCTCAAGGTCTGGCGTATGCAACATAACATCATTTTGACTCCCATAAATGTGAAACATGGTCCGCATACCAGTTCTAGTTGTAGGTAGCCTGATTGCCTTTACAGTCATATACTTGTCCGTTGCCATGCTTACGACACCTTGGAACATGTGGGATCGCGGAGTTCAAGGGAGGGAAAGACCGGACACGCGACACATTCCCAGGTAGAGTAGCTGTGATCCTTCCAAACACTCATTATATGTCCTTGTGGCGGAATGTTAAGAGGAAATGAATGGTTATGTGTGATACAAACTAAAATTAAAAAAAAACTAATTTCGAAATTATTCTGAACTCTAAAATTTGCGTGAAGACGAGGCGCCTCTCTGGGACAAGAATACATACCAGATACTTTTCTCTTTAAAAAGTAGTCAGTATGGGGGACACCAGAAATGGGCTTCACACATTGCACCCATGTGGGGAATCGAACCCGGGCCTTCGGCTTTACGAGCCCCCTTTTAAAAAGTAGCAGATCATAAGATATAAATATTTGTCGCAGCTTTTTGAACATCGCCGTGATATTGCTGGAATATTGCTAAAAGCGGCGTAAAACCATACTCACTCACACATCAATTGATCACAACTTGCAGCCCATCTCAATGTTCCATGTTGCACGTGCACGTGTACTGACCCGAGAACATCCGGGTTGGCGCTGATCTCGTGGTTGTTGAAGGAGGCGACAAGACGGATCGTGTGATCGATTGTGACTTGGTTGATGAATGGCCTGATGCTCTGTCACTGGATTGTCTGGTGATTACTTTCAGACCTCCGACATAAAGGGTGACATTGTCTGAGGGCGTCGTCTAGCAGCAAACAAAGAAGCCTCGCTATTCGAGTTCAAAATGATAAACTAACACAAACAAATTTGCTTTACTCATAAGCTTTACTCATTACAAATAATTTTATTGTAAAATGAGCTTTTTCACAGCTTGACGCAATTGTAAATCAGCCAAATATCATCTTGATGATTTTTCAGAATCCAATCTTGGAAACCAGGTCAGCCACTATCTGGTTCGAACCTTCATTCAAACAAAACCCTGTCACTTCTGAACGATCTTCTTCATAAAATCATTAAAAAACACTACCTTCCGAATGATACATATTTTGGTTACAATGTTTCGGTAAGTGACA
Source organism: Haliotis rubra (assembly GCF_003918875.1). Taxonomy (NCBI): domain Eukaryota; kingdom Metazoa; phylum Mollusca; class Gastropoda; order Lepetellida; family Haliotidae; genus Haliotis; species Haliotis rubra. The sequence goes on along the minus strand of NW_025765228.1, from coordinate 93,448 downwards.
AACTACAACTGTACAGAAACCTGAGTGACAAACGCAACCCTAAATGCCGTGACATAAAATATCAGTCCACGGGTCAATTGACGGTGTCGGTTATCATCCCCTTCTATAACGAAGCATTGACGCCCTTACTACGTCATGTGCATACACTACTACACCGAACGCCATCTCACCTGTTAAAAGAAATCTTATTGGTAGACGACAGAAGCACATTTTCGTATCTGGGAGCCGATTTAGATCGTTATTTTGAAATACTGGACAAGAGAATTAGGATACTTAGAAACAAAAAGAGAGATGGTTTAATAAGGACCAGAATGAACGGTGCCAGGAAGGCCAGGGGAGATGTTCTTGTGTTCCTGGATGCACACATGGAAGTGGGCGTGGCATGGCTGGAGCCCCTTCTGGAACGAATAGTCAGTCAGCCACGAATTGTAGTTCAACCCGACATACCTGACATAGAATACAGGTAAGTTCAGGATCCTAATAATTCTTTATTTTCTTTACTTTCAATTGATAGTGATAGTACAGAATGCTGTGGCACACCTCCTGGCATATTAAATATACGTACGTCAGTGCATCCCGGGAAGATATTTTAAACATGACGAAACTTGATTCTTACAGAGAGAGGAGAATATCAGGAATCTTGTTATTGGGTGGTACGTTTCAATCTTTCACAACCTGACGGTGTCCACTTATGTCATTGCCACCTAAATGCTAAATGTCCAGGACCTCCAAGTACTGATACAGCTGATATACGGTTGAGTTTTCTGGCATCATGAGGAAATATCCGGGGTAGTTCCTGTTAACAATAGTTCAAATAATGGTATAACGAGTGACGTACACCAGGAGACGAAAGCAGGGTGGCTGAAAGATTGGTTAGACATAGGTTCTGATGATGGGTTGATCAGTAAGTGCGTCGGTTCTTTGCCACCTTTGGCAGCATTCCATCAATATCACGGCGGGAGCACCATAAATGGGGTTCAAGCAATAGAAGATCGAACACTGGATACTCCACCGCCCTAAATGTGTAGATGAGAGTCAAGTTACGTCACGGAATCATCCAGCCGCCTTCTCCTTTGCTGTAATATGTTGTGGTTTGCATTCTTAGGTGCCCCATGATGTATTTTTGGGATTGTGAATCCCTGATGAAACCCCCCTTGAAATCGCTCCAGTAACTGCTTCATAACCATGCCTGTGGATTTTACTAAACTTCACCTGATGAATGTGCAAGATTTAGCTCCGAAATACGGTGTTAATGTTGTTGTTATCCATAATGTAGGCAGGTAGTCATATTCGTCCAACTTCTAAATGCCTTTAAAGAACATGATAGTGATAGTGTACGTCTACAACGCATCATATTGTTCCTTCACTTGCTTTTTCAGACATCCGAAAACAAACAACCATTCCGTTGTCAATGAGGAATCTGACAAGAAGGAACAAGATAGCTCCAGGCCTGGCATGTCTTGGGAAATGAGGTAAAATATATTAAGTAATAACCAAAATAAGCAGCGTTGCTAACGTTACATGTGCAACATGTGTAATGAGGTAGAGCTCAGGGTATCGCTGTTGGCAACGTATGCACAAAGGAATTCAATGTTGACTTGACAGATCCCCCAAACACACACTATAAAATATTCACAGGGTGTTTGACAAACATCGTGTCATCTTACTGCTCTTCCAATCATACAATTAATAGAGATCAGAAGGGAGCATGAAAGTTATGTTGGAGATGCAAGGGTCAACTTCTTGTACAAAAACATATATTTTGGAAGAGGCTAAAACATATCAACGTAACCTATTTACAGCTGCGAATTTACAGCTGCTATTAACGAACGTAACGGACCTTTTTATACAGCTGTAAATAGGTTGCGGTGATATATAGCCTCTTCCAAAATATTCGTTTTTGTACAAGAGAAGTCCCATTCGCTGTCTGGGCTGCGTGTAGAGGGGGACAAGGGTCCTGAGCTGATGATGAGCCTTACCGGCCTGACTGTGCCAGAATCACCCGAACTCTTTCTGCTGCATTGTCATTTTAATTTGCCAAATATAATTAATAAGATCATGTTTGATACCGCCCCAAACTTTGACACAACTACTGCAGGAAAAGTCCAGGCTTTGTAAATGCTTTGCAGACTAGAGATTCAAAAGGCCAGGACAACCGTGTATTGGTGGGAAATACCAAACAAAAACAATAAGTTTGAAAAAGGCGATGAGTAATAACCTTATAAATGCACATCGCAGCCACATCTTCTTTGAAGTTGCTCCGTTACTTTTAGTCGCAGTTATGAACATTCATATTTCTAACCATTATCAAAGAAGTAATAACAAGTGTGAACAATTCCTAAACTCTAAAATCATATGTTTACATATCCTGGAATCATTTTCTATTCAACTTCTAAAATATCAAAATCTCATTAAATCAAAACACGCAACATTTCAATTTTCAAAAAATGTTTATAAATGACCAAAAGCTCAATGTAACGAACTTGATCACAAAATGATTTTGGATTTGTAAATGTGTTTAGACGAAATACTTTCCTCTCCAGATGTCATTGTATGCGACCTCTGAACCTCTGATTTACGTTGCGAACATGATATCTTCCAATCGTGTACAAATTTTGATGGGATTTAAACATCACGTCAACTCCAGACAATGTCAACGTGGAAGTACTCATGAGATATGATTCCCATCTTTGCAGCCAGAATTGGTTTCCGTTCCCACCCTACCTCCACCAAGCTGGCTATCACCAAACAGATGCCTTTCCATCACCAGCATTACAAGGATCGGCCATTGTGGTTCGAAGGTCTTACTTCATGAGTATCAGAGGCTTTGATGAAGGACTGAACATCTGGGGAGGCGAGCAGCTGGAATTGGCGTTGAAAGTTTGGATGACAGGAGGACGAGTTGAGACAGTGCCATGCTCTATTGTTGGCCATGTGTTTAAAGATAACGTGAATGTTAAAACAGACAAAGAGGATATTGTAGTTATGAAGAATGTTTTACGTATTGCTGAAATATGGATGGATGAGTACGCAGACTTTGTGACTGCAAATTCTAGAGCTAATTCTCATAATGGACACTTGCCTACTTTGACGTCACAAGAAGTTGAATCGATTCACGAGGGAAGGCATTTCAGGGAACGAATGGGGAGCGAGAGCTTTAAATGGTATCTCGAGCATGTATTTCCTGAACTGAAAGTTCCATCGAGGGATGATCTATTGTGGGGAGAAATCATGAAGGATGACAAGTGTCTTTTCGTCGTGGATGATACCTTTGTTGCTGTTGACGATGTATGCGAGTCATACGGCATTACTTTCAGAACAATCTTTTCTCTAGACAAACGGGGTCGTCTCCGGAATAATGGCCAGTGTTTTGGCTTAGATGCAGAAACTATGAGCCTTTTGATGATCCCGTGCTGCAAAGAGGATATGGCTGAATCTGCTGGTAAATGGGAATATACAGAACACGATCAGCTGATGTACAGACGTCCTAGCGGAACATACTGTTTAAATTTGGTTAAGTCAGAAAACGCCATTCGTATGGAATCCTGCAAATCTACAAATGAGCAACAGTCATGGTCCTTTCAGTGTCGGTTTGAATGGGAATCATGAACTGGAAAGCCAGGTTAAAAAACCTAGTTGAAGATATTGATTTTCGATATCGATATATACCCTTCTTGACGCTCGTAATATTAGATATAATATCCTGGCGAAGGGACAGAATACCGAAGGGGCGGAATGGGGGTCCATAGACATAAAATCAAGGATCCCAAGACAAGGAGCATCCCCTAAAACGTTCACGTCTATAGGTGTGCAACAGGAATGGAAATAAGATTCAAGATATTTCTTGTTTTAAAATTAATACAGTTGAAAAAAATGCAGTGTAAGGAAAACTATTTCATTAAAAAGATGTGTCCATCTTTGAATTGGTAAACATATATTTGAACTTGTATTTACCAATGCCGTGGATGAGAGAGCGGGCAGACGGACGGACTGACAGACAGACTCAAAACCCACTAACACCACATAACTAGGGTGAAATACCCTTCACAGAAGCGGTAAACCCAAACTCAAACAGATATCCTCAGCCGGAAACAAGCGTCACAACAACAACAACAACAACAACAACAACAAAATGTTTTCATCTCTATCTTGAAACACGTAGGAAGTTGGATCGGACACAGATGATATGTTTTGTAGGGACAATTATGGAATCATGTAAGGGACATTCTCGCGATCTCGCATTCTTGCGATCTCGACCTTTGGAAACAAGCTAAAAATGCCAAAAGTGCGAGATCGCGAGAACGCATTATTTAACAGACCACATAACTATAGTCCGAAAACTAATAATCATAAAATACTCCATGAAACAATGATCATAATCAAACCTTCAGACCAACTCTGTGAGGTTTTTGCAGAATTTATGTCCTAAAATTAAAAAAAGTTGTTTAACAAACTATCATTAAAATATTGACACAGTTCACTATTTGTTACGAGGGAGGAGTGCAGAGAAAGGGACAGCCAGGTGTGCGAGAACGGATGGAGACGGCACAGCACAGCACAGGTTAAGGAATCAATAACTTTGTCTGCACTTGTGCAGTGATTCTCTAACACCTGGCTCTCATTTTCTCTGCACTCCTCCCTCGTAACAAATGATAGAACTTTAAACCACTATTTTAATTTTAGGACATAAATCTAAACAACTAGTTGGTCTAATTTTGATAATGATCAGCGTTTCATTGAGTATTATGTATTTATTAGTTTTCGAGTTAGAACAAAATCGGTCTTCTTTTGATCTCGCATCATTGAAACACGTAGGAAGATATCCTCGGCCGGCAACAAGATCTTCATCTCTATCATGACACAGATGATATGTTTTGTAGGGACATTTCATGTACTTACTCAAGAGGGAACACCAGAAACCATGGAAATGTAGAACATTGTCAGTGTAGTCTAAGTGAAATATGGCTTTGTGGAGAGGTCATGGGGCGGTGGGGTAGCCTAATGGTTCAGCGTCCGCTCGTCACGCTGAAGACCTTGGTTCGATTCCCAACATGGGTACAACGTGTGAGGCACATTTCTGGTGTCCCCTGCCGTGATATTGTTTGAATATTGCTAAAAGCGGCGTAAAACTAAACTTTCTCACCCACTCACCGTAGACAGGTCTAAAGTACTGTCGGAATTTTTTTAAAAATTTATATCAACAATTTATGAAGTTGATATGTAACAGTTTCAAATATCTGTTAAACTTAGTTCGGCCTAACTACAGTCTCTGTGGTAGGGAGGTAGGAAACGTAAATAAAGGACTTTACTGAGGAGAGATTAGTGCAGAAATAAGCAATGAGTCCAAAGCGACTTATTAAACAGACCATGGCTTTATGCAAATTAGTGTGCGATGATATTGTATTACAAAGGACACTTTATAAATGCCCATTTTGAAATTAGACTTAGCTTAATTACAAACGATAGCTGACATAAAAAATGATAACTTAAGTACTGAAACTATTAAGGATGCAGAACCATGGAGTCTCACTGTCACTATAAAAAATAAACAGGTAAGAGGGGTCGTCTCAAAAGCAACACCAGGACGGGTGTCGCAGATGGCGGTTGGGGTCGGGCTGGGTAGATATCTGGATAGAGATATCAGCTAAGATAAGATTATACAATTATTGACTTCTAGTGAGGTTGATCCAATGATTTATCGACCGAGGTGAATATCACATGTCCAAGGTCGATAAATCATTGGATCAACCAAACTGAAGTCAATAACTGTTTTATTATGTGACAAAAGTACTGAATACCTGTTCTTCTGTGACATAGGAGAGACTCAATATAAGCTGGAATAGGCTTACAGCTTTCAGAGGCAGTTTAAGTAAATGAAAGCAATTTTTTTTATATTCAACTTGTTTATTATCACAACATCTTAGATATCTTTCAACAGTCAATAATATTTCAACATCTTTAACCCATCACAGTTCAAATATTTCAAGTCTCAATTTCAGCAGTGCGGAGTTCACACCTGGAATATCCCAAATCTATTTTTAGCCACGGGAGGTGTTTGGATTGTTATATCAACCTCGAGGTTGACATCACTTGGCGCCACAACTGTCATGTGATTAAATGGGCCAATCAGAAGGGCGGAAATCTACCCGTCATATAATAAAATCCTTTAGGGGAATTAAACTGGGGAAGTAAACGGCATGTCATAACAGTTTAAAAATAATATCCAGTCCTTTAGAGCTTTGGGTGGTCATGCCACCTATATATTTTGAGACATTTAATACGAAGGCCGATTTAAGATTTTCTGCGGGTATCATACTGTTTCACATAAACTTTATGAAAAAAAGACGCGCAAGATGTTAATCAATAGATCAGACATATTCAACACGCATGAAAAAGCAAAAATATCTTTGAGATGGCCCCTTGTGCGACCTAATTGCTATCTATAGTCTGATCCATTGTTTTCAGCAGCTATTGGTATTTATTCTAAGTTTGGCCCGGTTTTACGAGTAAGCATGCTTCTATTAAGCACATCCTATTAAGCAGCCCACTGAACGCCCAGTTAGGCCGATGTACGTTATTCGACAGATGCTATTTGCAATTGTGTCAATTGTAGGGATACAGAGTAACAGCCTAAAAACAGGGTTTTTTTTATTTCCGACAGTACTTTAGTAACAATGATTCCGTGCTGTGGCGCGATGACAACGACGACATAAAGGTACCTGTTTATGATCATCAGAACGAGCACTGGTACCAGTCACCTGATCTGACTCCAGAGTGAATTCTTGAAGGCAGATAAACATTCTCAGTTTTCAACGCAGATATCTTGGCGTTTTTAACCCCTCATAGTTTAACACTGTCAAATCGAAAAGCGTTACCCAGATATATTAATCAACTGGAAATACATGTTTTGTCTCAAATGTTTGGAATACAACCACATTAGATACATATAGTTGTAACGGCAGCCACAAACATTGCTGTCCTGGAGAAATGTCAGCTGTGACCAATTAGAATTTTGTTACAATAGAAGTTTGTTTGCAAAATCAATGGTTCTTTGTGAGGAGGTATATGTCGGCGTTTGAACGCCACTGTAGCACAATCTGGCAAAATCTATTCAACGGCTGTTATTAGACAGATATTGATATTACAATGCAGCAATATGTTCTACTATATTAAAATATACAACATGTGTTTCTTTCACTTGTGTCTTTCACTTATGACGCCATTGCGATGTTTATTATGTGGATTAATTAAAGCCACTTGAATTCAATTTAGTACTTTTTGTTGTTGTTTTTTTGAAGCAACAATTCAGGGAATTAAGCTTCGCCCTGTTTTTCTTTGTCAATTTGCGCATACTCTTTGAATCACTATCAAATAGTGATCGAGTAGGTGTTCGTGAAAAGTTGAGCGTATGCTGCTCAAGAGCTGGCAGCCGTCACAAATTGTTATTTTATGGGTATTTATATAGCGCTATAGTCCATCACATCTACATGCATGCTCAAAGCGCTTGGCTTTTATCTTGATCATTGGATGTCAATCCCAATGGCACATCGTATTTTCGATCTCAACTCCCTGGGGATCATACAACTCGTGCAGCCACTAGGCGCACCAAGTAAATGTGGCTTTCCCATCCTTACGAGGTACCCATTCACAGCTGGGTGGACTGGGACACGTAGTCACAGTACTTTGTCCAAATTTTATTGCACGTTGCTGTACCCGCAACTAGGTGTTTGCACGTATTCATGTGGCCACCATTTGGTCATCTACTAACAGGTTCGTGGGTTCTTTAAAGTGTACAGGGTGTACACACAAAGTTGACTCCAAGGTTTTTATACCTGGCCTTGCTCCGGGCACCTTAAACTCGCTGGATCACTAGCCTGGCGCCATAGACAGCTCGCCAACCACGCATGTCATGTGACGGAAACGCCCCCATCTACCATACAACATGTTCAGAGCTTTTCTGCAGCCTTGAATGCTGTGCAGAGGTCAACCATCTTTTCTACAGGGGTGATGTGAGGTTCCTCAACGTCGAAACAGAATACTCGTCCTTGTCAGTGCATAAATGTCAGTGATCTGCACCCCTTAGATCAAAAAGTCTTAAATCAATCGTTCTGAAACAAGGCTTTAAGTCATCTGACTGAAACGTCCAAAGAAACATTTGTTTCCTTCCATGATTCCATTATTAAAATCACTGCATGCAACGAATCTGCGTGCTCGGAAACCACATGTTCTAAATAAAGGCGACAATTATCTTTCCACATCCATGAAAGAAATTTCCGACTATACAATGACACTTGTTTAAGAATCGATGCGAAATAGTAAAGGGCGTAAAACTAGATTCGCTCAGTCAATCACTCATTCCCACGCCTTGCAGGTCCCCGTGTTTAAGGCGACAAGGGGTTAAAGCCTCCGCTCGTCATGCTGAATACCGGGTTCGATTCCCCACATAGGTGCAATATGTGATAACCATTTCTGGTGTCGCCGTATATTGCTGAAATATTGCTAAATTCTTACTCACTAACTCAAAGCGACAATGCTCGTACCCACCGTTCCGAATCATACCAGTTTCAAAAGCAACACACCACCAGAACGCAATGGCCGTCACAGATCTTGACCTTTCGCTCATAAAGCACGTGTGGGTTGTGTTCGGACAGCGCCCACCGATGCAAAGTGCCACACGCTGGGTTAGTGGGGCAAGCGCTTCTAGAGGCGTGAACAAGACTGTTTCAAACCTATATTTGAGAATAGATTCGGACAATGCCACGCCGTTAAAACAATCGTTTGATCAGTAATGGTGGCATGACCCATCTCACACAGATGATGCCTGTTTGCACTCCGTACACTACCAGGATGTTGATTACGAATCAGTCCCTCCTTTAGTTTGACGTATTTATATTTTCTTTGTATCTTTGTGGTTATTTGTTTATAATTTACAATCATTTGTTGCTGATTGAATTTTACATGTTGTCAACATTCAAGACGAACTGAAAAAAAACTTCACTCACTCACTCAAATTTCCCTTCTATGCAGCAATATTCCGCAGTTGGTGTGATTCTTGCTAAAAAGTGTTTTGATCGAATCAACAACATTCAAGTCATTAAGTCTTTTATCCAAGCTACCCGTTTCCAAACTTTACTGACTGACTGACTGAGTTTGGTTTTACGCCTCTTTTAGCAATATTCCAGCAATATCACGGCGGGGGACACCAGAAATGGGCTTCACACATTGTACCCATGTGGGGATTCGAACCCGGGTCTCTGGTGTGATGAGCCATCGCTTTAACCACTAGGCTACCCCACCGCCCCTCCAAACTTTATACTTTGGATCGGTTGGGTAGCCCAGTGGTAAAAGTGTTCGCTCGTCACGCCGAAGACCTGGGTTCGATTCCCTACGTGGGTGCAGTGTCTGAAACCCATTTCTGGTGTCCCCGCTGTGAATATTGCTAAAAGCGGCGTAAAACTAAACTCACTCACTCATTACATTTTGTACCAACTTATGGCTGAATGATTTCAACAGGTTCTTTATACAAAAGATGGATTCGTACCTTTAAGACAAACATTTGGCGACGTCTATCCAGTGGGTCGAAACGTAAAACGGGCCTCAATAACCCATGCCAGAAATACAGGTCACGACATCAACTCCCTTGAATTACTTGAGGCCCTTTAGAAGTAGTAAAGATGAAGGAAAACCGAGTTCTATGGATAGTCAACTACTTTATGCATTCAGAGTGACGTTTTGGTGTAGGTATGTTTCGGTGTAGGTACTAACACCGTTATCAAGCAAATGATGACTTGCTTGATAACGGTATCAGTACCTACACCGAAACGTCGACTACCCTTTGAGTTAGGTGACCTAAATATCAATTGTGGATACTGTGTAGCCATATACTCATGTTGTCATGTCTTCAGATATAGCACTCTGAAAAGCGAAATTACCTCGTTGAAAGAACACAATGAGCATATGCAAGTATCTAACATTGTAATGAAACAAGCTGTCGAGTATGTTGTTGAACAGATGGCAGACCTAAAAGAGCAACTCACTTTGAATAATAGAGATGTAACAATGGCGGTGAAAACAAGCGCAGAACAATTGCCCACCACTCAGACGGAAATATTGTTAACCGAGAAATCTGGACGCAAAGAATGTAGGTTGACATCAACAAACAACGAAAAGATGTGACGAAATTCACAAATTTATTACTCAAATAATTAACTTTAAAAATCAATACAATTCACGGCAAAACAATTACAATGACAGTAGAAGCGTGACATTAATTAAAGATTACTATTCAGTAAAAGTACAATTGCAATAGGAATTCAAGATAAACAGTTGAAATGGCTGTTAAATCAATGATCATAATTATAATATTCACCAACTACAGCAGGTGTTTTCAAAACGGGCCTGGGATGATATATATGTAATACTTGACACAAATTTTTACATTTAACAAGTAATACATTAAAACAACAAATTATCGTTGACAGGTACAATAAAATACAATACAACATCATTCAAAAAGAAACAACATCAACGATAATGAAATTATTATTCTACCATGGCTACGTGAAATGCTTGAATTTTGATTGGTTGATCAATAAAATCAGACGGTATCAATTTGGATTGAAAATGCGTCTGATTTCACGGCGCTTCACTGCGCACGTTTACAACACGTCCGCACTACTTCAGCTTGGCCACCACCATGACTAATATCAACACAACAGACGTGATGGAAATGCTGATGAAACATTTATTAAAACTCGAAAAAAACAATTATACGATTTCTCCTCCACAATTATTAGGGAACCTCACTATGATAATTATTACCTTCTATTATACAAATATTCAAACTCAATAACAATACACAGCCCCAAACATAAACAAACAATATCTAACATATAAATCAGAAAACCTTGTAAAAATACATCCCCATCTATAGATCCCTATTTGTGCGGCAAAACGTTCGTCAACAATTACCTTTCTGGTAAATGGTATATTTGTTTCCGTTTAGAATGGGAAATTCGCAACATAACGGTCAGGCGAAACACAAAATTTATGCCACTCATACTCCATCATGTCCCGTTGCATCGTTCAAAAATTGAACCACGAGAATTCCGCCCTCTGCCACCTTCCCCGCAAGGCTGTCACGTACTGCTATGTTCGTACATTTTGAAAAGCTTGGCTACAATCCAGTCCCAAATGATGAGAACAATGTTCCAAGGAATCCCAAGTTAGTGACATGTACACAAAGCAGCACTGTCACTCTTTCGTCGCATGTCGGGATGGAGGCACGTACGTGAAATCATGATCGACACTCGCCGGTCATAAAAAATGAAAAGTCTTTGATGAGTTACAGGTCATAGGTCGATCAGAAAAGGATGATTTCTTCGATTCTGCAGGCTTCAGGTTCGACAGTCAGTCAAGCATTTGCCAATGTCACTTCGAATCTCAACCTTTCGCAAAATGTAAACAATGGCTCGTCCGCCATTTCAAACTGTCTACTTCCCCAAAAAATAAGTAGGTCAGACGATCCCATTATAGTGTAGCCAGGGGGGTACAGTAACACGGCACATAAAACAATAGGCTGGTTTCGGTCGTGTGGAGTTGTGATCATAAAAAACAAGCTCTTGGGTGTTACATTATTGCATTGAATAAACAGTAGTTTGTTTCTTTGAACCGAATATTGTTTATGTTGCGATGTTAAAAAAAAATACGAACGGCACCTACCACTCCCTTCACAGACGAGTTCAATTCGTCTCTCGTCCCATGCCGGATTAGCAGTGTCTTCTGCAGGACGAGGAAGTCCGATATTAAATGGGTTATGGAATTGATACTCCCTAAATTTCATTTGAAGCCAAACGCGTAGAGTGAGGTTTCAAATGATTTATTTAGAGACTATCAATTCGGTCTAACATTCATCTAACTTCCAAACACAGTATGTTTATCTCCTAATTCTATTCTATATATATAGCGCCAATATCAGTTGCTCAAAGGCGCTTTGATTTCCCCTCGATCATTGGATTTCAATCTCAGCTGCACATCGTATTATCAATCTAGCCTCCCGGGGGATCATACAACTCTTGCAGCCACTAGGCTTTCCCGTGCTTACGAGGTGCCCATTCACAGCTGGGTGGACTTGGACACATAGTCACAGTACCTTGTCCAAGTTTACTAAACGTTGCTGTACCCGTAACCAGGTGTTTGCACATATTCATTTGGCCACCATCTGGTCATATACCAACGGATTTGTGGGTTCTTTTAAGTGCATAGGGTTGTTTATTGTACACTAGGGGTTGTGACAACACTGAAAGAATATGCACACAAAGTCGACTCCAAGGTTTTTACACCCGGTCACAGGTGGGCTCGATCCCTACACCTCAACCTTGCTGGATCACTCGCCTGGCGCCACGGACAGCTCGCCCACCATGCCCCCAAAGCTCGCGTCCCACTGTAAAAACTATACATGGTAGACAATTAGGACAGTGTAGTTTGGAAAATCTGATTCTTGAAGTTTCAGCTTCCTGTTCCGCATCAAAAAGAATCCATGTAGAGAGTGCAAAGTGATCATAGCGCCTAGTTACCGTAACTCCCATACCTTAACATAGACTTAATGCAGTCTTAGCGCTGTGGTTGTTTTGTACAATACCACCCAGGTCTAGATATGAAGTGTGCATCTTGTGCTCTTTCTATCTGCTCCAAACTATAGTTCAGATGCAGCTTCTGAAAACAGGCTGTTTCATTTGACAAGTTTCTTTCAATTACCTTTTATAGTTGAAGTTAAAGTGTCCCATGTTACGTAAAGGCAACCAACAATAAAATCTCTGATTATATAAACGTTTTGTGTTCATCATTAACTTCTGGATAAGCGTATCTTTACCCCAATACACAAGGAAGAGCCGTGGGGTATGTCAACGCTACATATACAAACTGACACCTGTTCAAAAACATCGATTTCTATCAACGAACCTTTACCATGAGGATTGATACAGCTAGGGCCCATGCAGGTAGCTAAAGTATTGTAAATAACCATGGTCGCTGGCATGGTGATCTACCTTCAGTTGCTGGTGATCTACCTTCAGTTGCTGGGAATCTACCTTCAGTTGCTGGGGATCTACCTTCAGTTGCTGGGGATCTACCTTCAGTTGCTGGGCTTCACACACAGTACCCAAGTGGGGAATCGAAGTCGTGGGGGTGTGAGGGGCGAACGCTATAACCACTAGACTACCCACAGCCTTCTTTCAAAAAAGGCAAAAACAGCTTCAGTAAACATGTATAACAAACTGACGTAAAAACGAACTTTTGTGTTGCATTTGGGCTATTTTGTATATGTTAATTTTATATTTCAAATATCTTTGGCTATTTGAGTTGCAATGCTTGTCACGAACTGCGAGTACAACGAGCTGTCATTCGCGTTACCATCCAAACTGTGTTCCACAAGTGATTGTTTTGATAAAAAGAATCCCACCCTCGTGTCTTCTGATATCAAATACATGAACACTCGTTGACAAATGTAAAAATGAGCCTCGGATATTTGTAACTTTATCAACTCGTAGTGATATATTTGATATCAAAAGACACTCGGGGGAGATTCTCTATATCCCTTTGAGTCCTTAATAACTGTAATTTACTCCACACGAAATTAATTTAAGAAAACAAATGTTAAGGGCAGCCCAGTGAAAAATTCGATGGGTCGTATTCAGTTCTAGCGTTTAACAGGAACTTCACAAAAGAACCCTCGTGGAATATTGCAGTTGGTGTCATCCCATCTGTACTGTCCGTCACTCCAGCTGTAGGACAAACAACAGTTGGCAGGCCATCCATCCTCCCCGCTTTTCTGCCAGTAGAACTTGACAATGGGTGTTCCGTCAAACCAGATCCAGTTGACCTTCCCCTTGCCCCCGATCCACAGTGAAACCTCTGGAAAAGACGTGTGGTTAGTTGGTATTTTAACGCCGCACTCACCAATATTCCAGCTATATGGCGGCGGTCTGTAACTAATCGAATCTGGAACATGCAATCCAGGGATCAACTGTATCGATCTATAGGGCTCCGATGACATGTGTCAACCAAATCAAAGAGTCTGACCACCTGATCCCGTTAGTCACCTTTTGCGACAAGCATGGGTTGCAGAAGATTAATTCTAACCCGGATCTTCACGGGTTTAAAGTGAAAGGAACCAATGTACTGATATCGAAAAGCTTGGAGACCAAGGATAACATGAGCGTTATTGTGCATGTTCCTCTGTATAAACGACGCTACTTAGGGTGGACAAGTTTTGAAAGGGAACAGAGGGCTTGATGAGTAATTATAAACAATTTCAAACCTGTAATTGTTCTTACAATTTCCTGTGACAATTCTGTTCGGGTTTGCGCTTTCTACACATTTTCTACACATTGATAGTTGTTCATATATATTTTTATCGAAACCCATCAATTCATTAAATATGTTAACAAATTTCATACAATAATGAAAGGGGAGACTCGTTACCTGAAAGTGTACAGTCTGCAACGAAGTTTATAAATTCGGTACAATGTTTTGGGAATTAACCGCGTGCGTGCGTGCGACATTCTGAACATTTTTACTGGCTATTTATGATAGTATTGTTAAAAGTGTATGGTTCCAATGACATGACAATATGTCCCAATTGCGTAGATCGATCCTCGTGCTGTTGGTCACTGGATTGTCTGGTCCAGGCTCGATTATGTCGCCATATAGCAGGAATATTGCTGACTGCGGTGTGAAACTAAACTCCCCCACTCACAGTGTGATATTCCAGAAATACTGCTTGATGCGGCGTAAAATATAGGATTTTGGACATTCTGCATTGTTGCTATAAAATATTGCCGAGGCATCTCTGGTGTTTAAAGCGTTTGCCCATCACGTTGAAGATCCGGGTTCGAGTCCCCACACGGGTACAATGCGTTAAGCCCATTTCTGGTGTCCCCCGTCGTCATATAACTGGAATATTACTAAGTGGTGACAGGGGCGGAGGGGTAGGGTAACGGGTAAAGCGACCGCTCCTCAGGCTGAAGTCCCGGGTTTTGATCCCCCACATGGGAACAATGTGTTAGCTGACTCACCCACCCTTCGTCAACACGTATGTGACGAAACACGTGCATGCACGAAGAAGCGATTCTAAGTGAGTGAGTTTAGCTTCACGCCGCTTTTAGCAATATTCCAGCAGTGTGATGGCGGGGACACCAGAAATTGACTTCACACATTGTACGCTTTAACCATTAATCTACCCCACCGCCCCGTTTGGCCCTGACACAACCAGGTACCCGTTCCTCAAAGCCATCCTAGTGCTACGATGATTGTAAGACTATATTAAAGTATGGTAGTTACCATCGCCTTGGAGCTAAGATCGCTTTGTGTACCGGGGCCCTGGCCATGAGAGATAACGTCAACGTACGGGTAGATTCTCCGTTGGTGACCATGAACTTGTGTTTTTCTTCCGTGTCAACCTTCATCAGGGCCCCTCCATCTGCCTTGCACACCTTACTCGCCATGTGCCACGTGTGTCAGGTAGTCGTTCTGTTCAGGTAGCAAATGATCCCCCGGGGATGGTAGACAAATCCTTCCACACTGCACCCCTTCGCAGCAATCCCTGAAGGCCAATATCAATATTTAACAAAGTTTTGGGGTTTTATTTAAATAAAACTATGCAATATAATATCGAATGCAGTTCAACATCTTGACTTGTACCAAATGTTCTCGAGGTAGGCGTGTCATATTGCCTTGGCTTTGCATGTATCGGATGCCGCCGATAGAGCAGGATACACTCACCATTTCGTGAAAACATCTTTATCGATGTAATTTTTTTCGAAATTCATCATTGCCATATCCTTTGCTAAACTAAGAATTACTTTTGTTTCAACGAATATCTGAGGCCCAAAAGAGGACCAACAAGTAAAAAACGGCATAGCTGTTTGCAGGTGTCATCTAATGTCCAAAACTGTTTGGAGGTGTCATCTATTGTCCAACACTGTTTGCAGCTGTCATCTATTGTCCAACACTGTTTGCAGGTGTCATCTATTGTTCAATACTGTTTGCAGCTGTCATCTATTGTCCAACGCTGTTTGCAGGTGTCATCTATTGCTCAACACTGATTGGAGGTGTCATCTATTGTCCAACACTGTTTGCAGGTGTTATCTATTGTCCAACACTGTTTGGAGGTGCCATATATTACTCAACACTGTTTGCAGGTGTCATCTATTGCTCAACACTGTTTGCAGGTGTCATCTATTGTCCAACAATGTTTGCAGGTGTCATCTATTGTCCAACACTGTTTGCAGGTGTCATCTATTGCTCAACACTGTTTGCAGGTGTCATCTATTGCTCAACACTGTTTGCAGGTGTCATCTATTGTCCAACACTGTTTGCAGGTGTCATATATTGCTCAACACTGTTCGTAGGTTCTATCTATTGTCCAACACTGTTTGCAGGTGTCATCTATTGTCAAACACTGTTTGCAGGTGACATCTATTGTCCAACACTGTTTGCAGGTGTCATCTATTTTCCAACACTGTTTGCAGATGTCATCTATTCCTCAACACTGTTTGCTGGTGTCATCTATTGTCCAACACTGTTTGCAGGTGTCATCTATTGTCCAACACTGTTTGCAGGTGTCATCTATTGCTCAACACTGTTTGCAGGTGTCATCTATTGTCAAACACTGTTTGCAGCTGTCATCTATTGTCCAACACTGTTTGCAGGTGTCATATATTGCTCAACACTGTTTGCAAGTGTCATCTATTGTCCAACACTGTTTGCAGGTGTCATATATTGCTCAACACTGTTCGCAGGTGTTATCTATTGTCCAACACTGTTTGCAGGTGTCATCTATTGTCCAACACTGTTTGCAGGTGTCATATATTACTCAACACTGTTTGCAGGTGTCATCTATTGTCCAACACTGTTTGCAGGTGACATCTATTGTTCAACACTGTTTGCAGGTGTCATCTATTGTTCAACACTGTTTGCAGGTGTCATCTATTGTCCATCACTGTTTGGAGGTGTCATCTATTGTCGAACACTGTATACAGGTGACATCTATTGTCCAACACTGTTTGCAGGTGTCATCTATTGTCCAACACTGTTTACAGGTGTTATCTATTGTCCAACACTGTTTGCAGCTGTCATCTATTGTCCAACACTGTTTGCAGGTGTCATCTATTGTTCAACGCTGTTTGCAGGTGTGATCTATTGTCCAACACTGTTTACAGGTGTCATCTATTGTCCAACACTGTTTGCAGGTGTCATCTATTGTCCAACACTGTTTGCAGGTGTCATATATTGCTCAACACTGTTTGCAAGTGTCATCTATTGTCCAACACTGTTTGCAAGTGTCATCTATTGTCCAACACTGTTTGCAGGTGTCATATATTGCTCTCTGGGTCAAGGTCAAGCGATACTCTAGAACCCTTTAAATCGTAAAATCCTGTTCATCAAGGATACTAGACCCCTTTCGGTAAAATATTTGTTTGTGTCATTTATATACATATTTGGCTCTCCATCGAACCCGTGTGGTTGATTAAACTGCGATGCGAATTTTGACGTGACGAGCAAGTACTCTGATGATATCTCTGCAGCCATGTGGGCAATAAATTCAATTCAATTCTTTATCGAACCCGGGTCTTCGGCGTGACGAGCGAACGCTTTAACCACTAGGCTTCTCTGCCGCCCCCAACGTTAAAACAGAATAATAAGGCTTATCTGAAATATCACGACGAAGGCTTATCTGACATATCATGACAAAGGCTTATCTGACATATCATGACGAAGGCTTATCTGACATAACATGACGAAGGCTTCTCTGAAATAAGACGACGAAGGCTTATTTGAAATACCATGATGAAGGCTTATCTGACAAAGCATGACGAAGGCTTATCTGACATAACATGACGAAGGCTTATTTGACATAACATGACGAAGGCTTATCTGAAATATCATGACGAAGGATTATCTGACATAAACATGACAAAGGCTAATCTTACATAACATGACAAAGGCTTTTCTAACCTAACATGACGAAGGCTTATCTGAAATAACGTGACGAAGGCTTATTTGAAATACCATGACGAAGGCTTATCTGACATAACATGACGAAGGCTTATCTGAAATATCATGACGAAGGATTATCTGACATAACATGACAAAGGCTTATCTTACATAACATGACAAAGGCTTTTCTAACCTAACATGACGAAGGCTTATCTGAAATAACGCGACGAAGGCTTATTTGCAATAACATGACGAAGGCTTATCTGAAATATTATGACGAAGGTTTATCTGACATAACATGACACTCTATATCTTTATATAACATTTAAGAATACTTTTGATAAACACATGTCCATAATTGTACTTTCTTTCAGACGCCGTGTAGCAACATGAACAATTTGTTGTACAAATGTCAGAGAATATTTTAAAATATGCAGTTAATAATTGAAATGGTGAACACAACTAAAGAACATTTTGCTGATTGAAAAGTAACAATATTTCACCACTGAAATTCTAAAAGCTCCTGTATTGTGTATCGTTTATGCTGTAAGGCCTTGATGTGACGGTGTTGTCATGGCAACATGTTTATCCCACCAGAGAATTCACTGCAATATATACAGCCATAAAACTATAAGTATAGACATTCCTTCTCAACTTTTACACTCAAGGAATTTGTGATTAATATCAGTGGCTCTATTGAGAGAATATACGTTGTCTGCTTGGGACCAACAAATCTTAATATTCCGTGCCTGACAATTTCGGTGTTTTTTCATCTGGGGTTTCCATAACATCCTACCATTTCTACAGCAACCTTGACATAAGACTTTTTCAGGTGACCTTTCGGGGGACATTAACTTCTAGTGGTAGGTTTTATCTCATCACTGATTTCCAACCATCACAAAAATGTAATATACTAACGGAAAAAAGTAACTGTGCATAACATAAAACTGCATAAAATAAAAGCTATTTGAAAAGTTATAAAAATGATCCTAAATTAACATGGATTGCGCGTGGCGTCTGGCACGTGCGCTTTGTACACAGTGAACTTTCTCACTTTTTGCATGCTTTTTTGACACCTGACGTTCACACACCTGACATTGAAAATCGAAGAACAGTTCATTATTCTCTTGCCTCTGCATGATGTGGAAAACACGTTAATTTCAACCTAAACTGCACGTATATCATGTCACGGCTTACGTAGGGACCCGTAGTCGTAATCGACGGTGGTTTTCCAGTTTTCTTCAATCGTTTAGTGTCGTCTCTGCGTCGTCGTTGTCAAGCCTGCACCATCAATGGTGGAAACACACGATACTAACTTTGTGAACTGGCTTTTGACACCACTTCTCTTCAAGGTCGTGCCACGATACCTTGTGTCAAATTAAACAGATTTCGATATTATCCTGTTACCAGATAAACACTGATAAAGGAAAACACCACAAATCATGATGTTATCCTTTTGGATTAAAGAATGGCATAGTATGGAACAATGCACAGTTGTTGTCTTTTAAAGTAGTCTATTATTAATGACAGAAACAAAATACCAAAATTCCCCCTGCTTCCCGTTATCAATCTGGTTCAAATTCAGGGACAACCAACAGCCACGTCTGGGTCAAAACGGATGAGACTTTCAGGGCCGACTGGGTAGCTTAGTGGTTAAAGCGTTCGCTCGCCAGATTGAACACACGGGTTCGATTCCTGCATGGTGCAATGCGTGAATCCTGTTTCTGGAGTCCCCTGCCGTGATATTGCAGGAATATTGCTGCAAATTGCGTAAAGCAATATTCACTCACGATGAGGGTTCCAAGACAGATACCATAGATAATGCCAGAAACCTTTACCTCGACAGTAACTCGACAGATTCCTATCCTTGAAGTATTAGATGAATTTGGAAATGATTAAGGATGAGCCAAAAGAGAAAATACCTCGAAAAGAGACTGAAACAAATTTCTCACGCGAAAACAGTGCCAACAAAGACCAAAGTTTCACGTTCGGCCTTCTACCACAATGAAACATGAACACAGACACACGGATGGCATTTCTCCCTAAGGATGAAAATAAAAACTGTCCAAAATTTGTTCAAGACAGCAGAAAAGGGCAAACGTCATGTATATGAACCTGCTACATTACACAGAGTTTTTGCTAGCTTGATAGGTAACTGACCCTATTGTTGAGGCAATATCAGATATCTTGATGACAAAACAAGAAACTTGAAGGCCACGCCCTAAACAAATCTGGTCTGATTAGAAACTTAGATTGTGAGTGGATGTATCCTCACGGAAGGTTAGAGTATTGTAAATTTATTGTCCTCCTGAGAGGATACGTAATTCCCCAAACATTCAAAGCATACTGTGATCTACTACATTTAATAATCGTAGTATGTTTGTTGTTTTATGTGATTGCTAAAAATTCAGTACAATAGCCATCGACTGAAGGGATGGTGTAAATCCAGCTAGGGTCCATGCAAGTACCATAACTACTTCAGGGCCCCTTGGTAATCTACCTTCAGTAACTTCTGGCGATACTATATTGTGTTGTTCTAATTTGAAATCCAATTTTAGAGCTTGATGCTAATTTTAATTCTCGATAGTGTTATTTTCTAGTTGGTTTTACTGTCCTTCGTCGACCGGTTTTTAAAATGCAGGTATTTATCATGAATTTGTAACTATGTATATATTAAGTCACGATATGGCTGACATACCGCCGCTGTGAATATAAACTTAAACTCACTCACTTGATTGATTGGGACTCGTTTTGTTCATGGATTGTATCCAGGTAGTTAAACATTAAATAGATAAAAGAACAATTGTAGATCCTGAAATTGTTCTTCTATCTAATCTAAAAGTAAATAGTGGAATGAATTAGCACTGTATAGTGTTGTTTTTACTTTGAACAAAGTAAATCCACTCATCGATTAGAAAACGTCTTGCTGTAAATGTACATAGAGTGTGCGGTAATTCATGTTTACTCTTGGCTCGTCACGCCGAAGACCCGGGTTCGAATCCCCACATGGGCACAATGTGTGAAGCCCATTTCTGGTGTCCCCCGCAGTGATGTTGCTGGAATATTGCTAAAAGCGGCGTAAAACCAAACTCAGTCAGTCAGTCATGTTTACTCCCCTCTGATTAGGGTAGAGAATATCTTGGAACCAGCTCAGCATGTTCCAACCACATCCGACACTCGTACGACCAACCCGAGATCTCTGATAGAGACCATTTTCATATGTGACGTTGCCCAGTCAGGACTGAAAACTCGGGGCATACTGTCATTAAATCGTGTTTAGGGCCTTATTTAGGACTGACTGAGAAACTCTTCTGGGTAGAAAAGGGTTGGAACATCTTTGTCTTCCCCCCTACTGGCGATGGTACGTGCGTTCTGTTGCTCTTGAGACCCTGCCTCATTCGTGACCAACTCGTGTTATTCCGGGACAAGCCGAATAGCGACTCGTGCCCCTCTGGAAGGAATTCATATTGGCGCATGAACATTAGAATTACTTTAAACAAGAACGATAACTCTATCCCTGTTTGATTCCAATGTTTCTAAAAATCACCGAACTACATGTACATTGTATTGCTAGGTTGTTGTTTTTGGTGTTTTTTTTACTTATTCATTTTAAAGAATTAAACCTCTTTGATGCAACAAAAAGAAGGAGAAAAACATATTTGTTAAAGACATATTCTAATGTAATTATTACCAGCTGTTCACCTTATTTACAATTATGTAAATTTTCTTAATAGGGTTTCATCATCACAAATGGGAATTGTTTTAGTGAATATACCCCCACAAAAAATTTCAGCTACATTAAATCCCAAAGCAGATACTAAAAAATGACTTTAAAATATTTCTCAACATGAACATTCGTGTAACCTTGCTGTCACATCCCTGGTGGAATTTCAAATGAATTCGCTGAAAAAAATGTGAATGACCAAAAAACAGTCAGACTAAAATATCCCCAGAGCTATGAAATATAAGCCAATGTGACAGATTAAGGTTGATTAGTTTACGATATTATTGTTTTGAAACTCGTAGCGATTATAATTACATTTCCTAAAATTGGTCGAAGCGCACGTACAATCTCCATAACAAGCCCGCAAGATCGTCAGAAATACACTCAGTTAGACCCATGAGAGCAGTTATGTCAACAAACACACGTGCGTGTATTTGAATCTCTCACCGTCAATCGCATGATTCTTATTAAACACTTCATAATAGGCAGCAAAATCCTTTTAGCTACGTTCTTTGTACTTTCAATATGACGATATATATTTTTCATGATTGTTTAAGCAATGACATAATGCCATAAACGATTTAAGTACTCGGGATTATTTTTATCAAAGCACCGCGCTCATTTACGCGCGTTCTGATTGATTTGTCGTATTTTCGCACATAACAAGTATCGAGTGGGGGACGAGTCTTTTTTGGAGGTTACGGAAAGGGGCGAGTGGTGGCGAATGACCCTGCCCGAGACAAAGCACCAAGAACACCGTGTAAGACGGCCGAGTCGCCAAGAAGAAGAAGAGAAATAGTTTATTAAGGTGTCATACATTGTGTTTACAACCAAATTAAATAAAGGTACATATACTGAACAATGTCCGTCCATATGGCTTATGATACATCAAATACATAATTGTGAAATATTTGGCATAAAAAACATATGCACATATCACAGCTCAATTTATCTCCCTGCCGTGGGTACCGACCACCGCACTGTGCGAGAACCCCAGCATGTCCTAGTTACTAGCTAGAAGGTTTAAGTCACGCAACGCCCATGGTACTGAGAAATGATAAACGTTGCTAATCCCAGAACCCCCTTGCTGACGTAATCACACAGGAACAGGCGTCAGCATCCACGACAGGCCGACAACAAGTCACATATTCAAGATTTTGACGACATATCTCAAACACGAGTGCAATTCTTGCGCATGCGTCGTAACACCATATACAGTCACTCTGGTTGGTACCAACAAGTTCCGGTTCCAGGACCGACCACGTTCGTGACGTCTGTAAGGTAACGTCGGCAACACCACAACAACCATGAATTTGGTTTTAAACTGCAGTGATGATAGCCCGCGTCATAAATGTCTTGCACGTATGTCCGATCAGTGCAAGGATTTGAGAAATTGATGACGGCAACATCCAGCTGTTTGTCCACCTTTGCTGCAGGAACCTCACGAACACCTGAGGGCAACATCTGCTAGCTATTATCGGAACGTTCGTAGCCCTACGAACTTCTTAAGCCCATTCTTAACACATTGGCTACGATCAAAGTTAAGAATTCTTAGGGCTACGAACATTTCGAGAATAAGGACCCTGGCCACTTAAAAATACTCCTCTTCATACGTGAATCAAGATTTCATCTTGACAGCAGTGATGGCCGTCAGCGCGTTAATCGACGTCCGATTGGACGGTACACTGTTGATCAACGTCCGAGATCAAAGTCAAAGATGTTTATTATTATACATGAAGGCCACCGGCCCATATACATATAACATGTATACAATCAAAATATATTGGAAACATTACGTAAAACAATAAAGAGTTTAACAAAGTCTATTTTTATAAGCAGTATATATGAATTTGCATAAATTTAATAATGCTTCATTTGAAGCGGAAATTAACAGGCTTTTGAATATAAATATATTTGGAATTCGATTGTAAACATGTGGAAAATAACGTAATCTTTCTTCAGAATAATATTTGCATACTAAAAGAAAATGGAATTCATCCTCTATACCGAAATTTACAAACAGGACGAGTGCGTAGAGATACATCAATATTTAACCATCTTCCTTCATTATGTTTTTATTGTAATAGGCCTGCTCTGAATTTTATAAGAATATTACGATGTTTGTTTACATGTATAACACTTAAATCTTAAATTCTCTATACAAATTGTAGCGTGAACTGTTGGCGAGAGTACAGTGCCAAGATTGGTAAAACATATTTACACATACATCTTTAAAACATCTAAGAAAATCAGCCTTATTGCCTACACTTTGTGCTAACCATACAAAGCCAAATCCATGTGAAAAAAGTATATTACGAATATGAGAAGCATAATTATTTTGCCCAGTGTTATCTAAATATACTGAGATGTCATATGATTTTTTGGGTATTCTACCAGAGTGCATTTCTGTAAGTATTAACCAATATTTAATAACTCGACATAAGGCATTTATATACAAAGGATATCGTCCACATTCACCATATATTATAATATTAGGCGTTTGTACTCATACATTTAGAAATCTCTTACATGCAAGCAAATGAACTTTTTCAATATTCTCAAAGCCGCTAACCCCCCATACTTCCGCACCATAAAGTAAAATTTGTTGAATTTGTGAATCAAATATTGGATCAATAACATCAATTTTTTTAAGTTAGATAATATTTGTAATAAAGCCCTTTTCCCCCTCAGTGCTAGATCGTCTGTACATTTATTCATTTTAAACATGAATGTAAATATAACTCCAAGATATCTATATGAATTCACAACATCAATAACAGAGTCGTTATGATACCATTTTTCTTTAGCTGATAATCGCCCACCTATTCTAAAAACAACAATATTGGTTTAATCGAGGTTGACTGCAAGTCCCCATTTATCAGAATATGATTCTAAAATATTCAATTGTTTTTGTAGTTCTGAAGCTACGTTAGATATGAGAATGACATCATCTGCAAAAGTAAAAAATCAGGAAATAGCTGTACACCAAATTTACCACTTTTTACACTATCAGTACACAGTTCACCAATAAAAAAGGAAAAAAAGAAGTGAACTTAAAATATACCCTTGTCTTAGACCGACTGGGCAATCAAAATAATCTGTGTGAACATTATCGTTGCATCTTACACGTGCTTTAACGGATAAATTTATACTTTTTATTGCAGCTAGCATTTGGCCATTTAATCAAGAGTTTTGAAGACAATACCAAAGTTTATATCGTGATACAGAATCGAAAGCGTTACTAAAATCTACGAAGGTGACATATAATTTCTTCTTTTTTCTTGATAAGTATTTCTGAATTATTGCATTTAAGGTGAAAACGTGATCAGTTGTAGAATACTCTTTTCTAAAACCGGCATGAAATTCAGGTATTTTATCGTAGCCCAAGTTGTAAGTCTGGTATGAAGAATCCGTGTATATATTTTGCTGAGTACACATAAAAGGGAAATCCCTCTGTAATTATCGGGATTACCTCGTTCACCATTATTATGTATAGGAATTATAATTGCTTAAGACCAGTTTTCAGGGAAAACACCTTTTTGAAACAATATATTAAAAAGAATATTCTATAATAAACATACTGGTCTTTACACTGTTTTTCAACGTTAGTTACGTCGGATTGGACGTTGCACTGTTTATCGACGTCGGATTGGACGTTGCACTGTTTATCGACGTCGAATTGGACGTTACACTGGTGCGGTATTCAACGTTGTATTTACGGGTGTGGGTAGAGGAATGGTATGGGGTGGAACCACTGCACAGGGGCCCGTAGTCGAAATCGACGGGGGTTCCATGGTGACGTTAGTCACGTAATTTCATTCCTTCAGACCAGTGGACATCACGCCATTATTCAGCAACGCCCCGAAACAAAATTCGTCAGTAATTATGTGAAGGATAAAGCCCGACTCCGAGGTTATGGTTGGGAAAGTAAGACCGGAAACCGGAGGGTAGCGCTCGAGGTCTTACTTCTCCCCACCCGATGGTCGAGGGCTTACTTTCCCAACCATAACCGAGGAGGAGTGCTTTATTATACATATAAACCGTCAATGATGGATAATTAGATGATCATGTAATGAAGCTACATAACAGTAACTGAAACGCTAGTAAAATCAACTGAATGACAGTAGGCCTAACTATAAATAGATAATACAACCCTCGTTCTTTGTCGGCCCGGTGGCTGTGAGGTACAGCGTCCGCTTATGAATCTGAAATTTGCGGTTGCAATCCTGCTAAGGAAAACATTTGCACATTTAAGTTGATCTTTCACGATATTTTTCAATTGATTTCAAACACTAACATATAATTTGAATGTTGATGTTAATATAGAGTTGGGAAAAAGTAAAACCTGGGAAGAGGTCTTACTTACAAAAGTAAAACCTGGGAGCAAACAAACACCTCAAATGCGGTTATTACGGGAAAAGAAGCCCTGTCTAATATGTAGTGAGAAGCAGCCTTCAGGTTTATATTGTTTGAACAGCATCTATTTTTACAGCTAAAATATGTAACAAGACGATACATTATGATGCATTAACATTTCGAGTACGAACACACACACACATACACACACACACACACACACACACACACACACACACACACACACACACACACACACACACACACACACACACACACACACACACACACACACACAAACACAAACACACATGCAACGGAAGCATGCACTCATAGTATTTGTGTTCGACGGTTATAGTTAAAAGCTAGGCATGTCAGTCTCTCTGCACGAACATCAGGCTTGGTGTAAAGAGTTGAGTCCCTTAGTCCTTGCAGGATCCGATTGTCACTTTTCTCGAAGCCATATATTGATCCAAATCTAAACTGTTTTCCATGAACCCAAAGGTGGTAGGGTGTAGTCTGGGTTACGTGACAGTGGAGTTTGTTGTAGTTCTTTCCCTTTCCTTTGCATCTGCGTGATAATCAAAATAACAATCATATTCATAATCCATCAACAAATAAAACTGGGCTTTACAGTGTTGGGACTCATGCCATGTGTAAAGAACGTCAACGTCTTGAACATCTGCCCATTCTGACAAAAGGGAAACTAGTAGATCACTGAAAACCAACGATGACCCAAAATGTGAAAATGTTAATTTGTTCAGTTATAAGATGTAGTTCCTACTAGTGGAAGACTGATATAAATCTAACTTATTTTTTGCTACATATGTTACAGCTTTCGACAATTTATTAAATAGTTCAAAGGATTATTAGGCGTTGGTGTGTGCCAGTGATTAAAGCGTTTGCTCCTCACGCCAAAGGCCCAGGTTCGATTCCTCACGTAAGTACGAGTACAATATGTTAAGCCGATATCTGATGTCCGCAGTCGTGATATTGCTGGATAATAGCTAAAAGCGTCTGAAAACTGAACTCATCACTCTTGTACAAGCTATTGTTTTACACATACCAGAGGCTGATGGCAAGGAGAGAAAGAAGGACAGCCAATCTACCAACTTCTGCCATCTTACCATGAGTCGCCAGTCCTGAAACAGACAGACATAGATCAACAAGCTTACACGGGAGAGTTGTAATACAATTGCGGCATGTCACATTGCTGTAAAATGTCGCAGTAAAATTTGTAGAAAACTCGATCCGGCGCATTGCTGAACTGGATGTAATAATCACATTCAAGACAATCTTTGTAACTAATAGACTCGTCTTCAAAGTAGCTTTCATCTCGTTCTTATACATGAAACCAAAAGATGTACTAGCTATTATCTTCATTAAGACGTAGTTCTTTTGTCAACATGGACCTGTTTTGTTACCGTCACTAACGTTGTTTGCATGGGACCGGTTGTTTAAAAGCCTGTTAAATTTTAACAGACCGTTAACTAGACTTTAACGTTAAGAGAGTGAAAGCGTGTTGCTCAAAGCGCGCCAACCTTTAAACGGCCCACGTTAACTTAACGTAAGGGGTACATTAGCTCACTAACGTTACCATTAGCATCAGTTCTAGGTCTAGCTGCATGGTGACAACATGGCGTTTGTTGTCCAGCGTAATGCAGCATTCATGAACATTACACCACAAAGAAAACCTAAGGAATTCAGAATTTTTGCTGTTGAGTTTAATGAAGTGGAATAACACCAAAGATACCGATTTCATAATGTCTTTGGTTCGTGATGATGTGGGGAGAGACACAAGAAGGAATCATGCTCTCACTGTAGAGATGCAGGTGCTAGTCACCTTGAAGTTCTTGGCCAGCGGTAGTTTCCGACGGGTTGTGGGAGACACGGTTGGCCTTGATAAGAGTACAGTTTCGAGGACTGTTGATAGAGTGTGCGATGCTCTTGTTAGAAAGTGGCATCAGTTTATCAAGTGGCCAACCGTACACGAGAAAGACAAGATATAGGAGTATTCGGGAGACTTCACTCAATGCATTTCGTTCAGTTAGTGTTTATGTAATTTAAGAAATATTTATGGAAACGCACCTACTTCGCGGAGTTGAAAATCCACAGACACTGACTGCATGAAATTTCCTGCGAGTGAACTAGACACGCTCATTTCATATGGTAGAAGTTTAATTCGGTTTTCAACATCGCGGATACCAGACGTAGATTTAGGGTTAGTTGTTAGGCTTAAGTGAGTGAGTGAGTTACAAATTAACGTCACATCGGCAATATTTCAGCCATATCGTGACGAGAATATATTTGACATTGAAATGGAACATGTGTATATCATATAAATCTGTCGTCAAAGGACAGTAAAACAACTAGAATATCACAATTAGAATTAAAACTAGCGTGGAAGGTTAAAATAACTAATAGCTCTATTTGGACAATACAATATAAAACAGGCTACAGATCGCCAACAACTGGAGGTAGATCACCAAACTAGGGACCATGGGAACTTACAGTACCTTTGCTACCTGCATGGACTGTCAGGTTAGAAAATCAATCAGTTGTTAGACATTCATAAATTAGCTTAGATAATCAGTGGGGTTTAGTTAGTAAAGAAAGTTAGAGGTTAGATTTTTTTAGTATTTGTCGGGTTTTGAACATTAATAGAGTGAGAATTTAGATATTAGGAGTTAGTAAATTTAGTTAAATTCTTCAAACTTCATTAACTCAAACGTTAACATATTTAGTAAGTTCTTCACACATTCGTTTTTTTACCCATAAGTGTTATCATATTTAGTTCTTCAGTTCATCCTTAGAAATAATTGTTTCACGTTTAATTCCTCAGTTTTACATTTTTGACAAAAAGTGTCATCACGTTTAGTTGACCAGATTAATTTAGAAAACCAACGTTTTCCGTCACAAGGAGGGTTTATTTAAACACATAATGGTACTAAACATCGAATTTGCACATTTCATGCCAGGAAAAGCAGACACTACTTTGTTAAAAATATTGTCAATTGCCAGAATATATCGTTACACCAACATCTGATTATGTTAAGGCCTCTTATTTCTTACTACATGAACCTATTTCAGTTTCCACCCCTCCAGGAACGCCGCTGAAAGAGGCTGTATCCTTCATAGACTCTATAATGGCAGCTCATCTCTGGAGGCGGGACCCTTCCTCCCGTCTTCCTTTGCTGCACCCTGTAATCGCAGAATGTCTTTTTTGCTTTTTTGGGCCATGTTTCCCATTTTCCTTTACCTGATCTACAGTACGGCAGCATACGCCTTTGCTGTTTACAGCATCAGTTATTTTTTTGTCAGATTGCAGCCTTGGTCTTATTGGTCACCTTATGGCTGAATGCTTTACTAAGAATCTTAGCATTTTCCTGGAACGTTGCCTGAATGACATTCTCTTCTTCCGCGCTGAAATCTTAACTTCTATTTCGTTTCTTATAGTCAGAGGTTACGGTGGTCATCGTTTCATGTGCTTCTGGTAGCGATGCCGTTATGACAGGAAATCATGGGACAGTGTGCAAGGAATTGTGGGTAATGGTTAGGTCCTTAACAGGTTGTTAACCTCTAATCATACCATTAGTTCACGGCCTGTTAAAAGTACCTTCCAGCAACCACATTTGTAACGTACTGTTAACTAACTTTTCGTAAGCTATTTAACGGGTCGTTAGTGTTTAACGGTACGTTAAAGTAACAGCGTTTTGAATAACCGGACCCTAGTTAGTTAATCAATTATTATATGCTAAATGTATAATGAATTTGATCTTTCTGCGATTTCACACGATAAGACAACATTTCACACCATGGGAGTAAGATCATCCGTCTAGTGAAATCGTACTTGTGTCTACTCTTCAATCTACTCTGCTGACGCCTCTGCGTACTTAGTACTGCAAGCACCACTACAGGACTTCACTGCCACTAGCAAAGTGACAAATCCTTCCACATGACGTATAACAAGCCTGTTCATACGGAGACCGTATTGACACCTGTGTCATAAATATTCCACCCCAGAGTAAGACCTTGTGCTACAACGAGAATAACTACAACCTCTGTTGTGAGACATGCACGTCATACAAGGAAGATATAGGTACGTCATGCATGAAGCTATGTACGTCACGGAACAGAAGGCAGAACAACATGTAAATAACTATGACAAAGAAATAAAGGATGACAACGTGTCTATTGGTTTTACTGTCATGAAATATTCAGAAAGACTCATTTCAGTTCTGGATATTGAGACAAACTTTGAGGAGAAATCGAACAGTAGAGTTCATGCTATTCACACCTCTTAGTGGTACTCTTACTCAGACCTTCTGTGAAAAAATAACTATTCGTTTCAAACCTATAATGTGTTTCATAATATTGTCATTTGCAGGAAAAGACCATACATACCACTGCTGGAGGTCGGTGTTTCTGTAACGGGAGTAGTTGTTGAAGGCGATGTTGTGTATGCAGTTGATGTTGGTACTGATGATGATGTTGTAGACGGGGACGTAGTTGTACGTGTTGAGGTTGTGGTTGTGGACGTAGGTGTAGATGTCGAGGTTGAAGTTGTGGACGTAGGTGTTGAGGTTGTCGATGTAGACGTTGGTGTAGGTGTTGAAGTTGTCGCTGTAGGCGTTGGTGTAGGTGTTGAGGTTGTGGTCGTGGATGTTGACGTGGATGCAGGTGTTGAGGTTGTGGATGTTGACGTGGGTGTAGGTGTTGAGGTTGTGGATGTGGACGTAGGTGTAGGTGTTGAGGTTGTGGATGTAGACGTTGGTGTAGGTGTTGAGGTTGTGGATGTAGACGTTGGTGTAGGTGTTGAGGTTGTGGATGTGGACGTAGGTGTAGGTGTTGAGGTTGTGGATGTAGACGTTGGTGTAGGTGTTGAGGTTGTGGATGTTGACGTGGACGTGTGCAGGTGTTGAGGTTGTGGATGTGGACGTAGGTGTAGGTGTTGAAGTTGTGGATGTGGACGTAGGAGTTGAGGTTGTGGTTGTGGATGTGGGCGTGGATGTGAGTGTAGAGGTTGTGGGTGTTAATGTGCTACAGGTAGCACAGCAAGTGTTGATGTAGGTGATATCAGACGGGTCACATCTTTCCAGGGAACACAGCCTATTCCGTTCGTCATCTCCATACTCACAGCCTAGAAAATAGGACAAATACATACACTCTTAATAACAAACTAATAACATAATATAGAACGTCAGAACAGAAGAATAACCAGTGTTAAATGTCCTCAGACACGAATTCCCATTGTTGTGAAGTGGAAAATACCAGTTACAATTAAATGAATGGATGACTGAAAATAATTGATACCACCAGGTGTTCGCGAAAAGGGTAATTGTAATTAACATTCCCACTTTCTGAAAGTTCGACTCAACTTCACATCTGAATAATCAATAAAGACCAGACATACCAGTGGTCGATATTAAGAACATCAGCCAAGGTCACCGTGGCACAACCAACCTTTACATCTGAGTATTGCCTAAATGTTTCAGACTCTACATTCCAAGAAATATCTAAAGTACCTTCGTCGCCCTTGTAGGAGGCACATGTCTCACAACAGAGGTTGTAATTATTCTCGTTGTAGCATAAGTTCTTCCTCTGTGGTGGAATATCCATGGCACAGGTTTCAATGCGGTCTCCGTATGGACAGTTCTCTGTTGTCAACGAATCAGTGAATCAGTTGGTGACCTAGGTGCCACTGTACAAAACAACCTTAACCTTATGTATGTCGTCAGTTTATGCTAAGATACGAGAGTTACGATCACCTTAGCGCTAAGACAGCTTTGTACAAGGGTAACCTGGCCTTTCAGAGCACTGCATGAATGTGTGATGATGCTAAGAGGGTACATCATTAAAGCCCATTTTCCTGGTTAAAATGATATTCATTACCTTTGTACTGAATCAGGGGCGGTGGGGTAGCCTAGTGGTTAAAGCGTTGGCTCGTCACGCCGAAGACCCGGGTTCGATTCCCCACATGGGCACTATGTGTTAAGCACATTTCTGGTGTCTCCCGCCGTCATATTGCTGGAATATTGCTAAAAACGGCGTAAAACTAAACTCAGTCAGTCAGTCAGTTGTACTGAATCCAAATTTCCATGCCTCCAAACATCAAATTAACGTGTTTTGTTTTGTTGTGCAAAACAGTTCAGAAAATTAAAACTTTAGGTGACACATGTATTGGAGCGAGCACGTTCAAGACAACGCACAAAGGAAATTGATTATACCTAGACTCGCATGTCGCACAACAGAGGTTGTGGTTGTTCTGGACTTAGCATAAGTTCTTCTCCTCCGATGGATTATTAGCATCCTCGATAATCTCCAGGGTATACATTTCAATAAAATCTCCACTTGCACCCTGGATGCATCTACGACTCGGCCCGATAATTGTATTAACTCCTCTTGCTGGCTCCGCCGTCTCACAGGAGCCAACCAGGTAAGCCTTTACAACCGAGCTTGCCAGTGTCAACAAAGATGATGGCTGCAGCCACGAACGTTTGCTCGCTGTGCGACACAGATTTTGGGAACAAAACGTAGAGACTAATTGACAGGTCTGAAACTATATATAAACCTGAAAAATATATGCAAGAACTTTTTTTACCTCTTTCATGGTACTTCTGCAACAATTGTGTTGCAAAGTTTAATTGGTTAGATAAAAAAAGCGGAAGTGAGAGATATAGAACCCTTGTGATTGATCTACGCTCAACCGATTGGATAAAAAGCCAGCAAAGGCAGGTAATACAATAATCGCACGGAAGATGCATCAAGCGGACCAGTGGAGATTTATGGGAACGAATACCCTGGAGATTATCGAGGATGAATTATATGGCACAAGTGTCAATGCGATCTCCGTATGAACTGTTCTCTGCAGAGTATGGGTAAAACTGTTACCCCGCACCAAACCGTGGTGCTTTTGATGAACTTTCAGAATTCGTTACGCAATATAAACAACTAAAGAAGGTAAGCTCAGATGTGAAAGTGAGTGAGGGAGTTGGGTTTTAGGCTGCTCTGAATGTTGCAGGTATCCGAAGTTTACCGCAGTTGCTGTGCTAACAAACCCGGAAACATATTATGAACGAAACCGATCACAGGTTTTCGGAGTGTCAAATTGAGTGTAAAAGTCGGTGAGCGTGACTAAAATTGACAAAACGCCTTCCAAGAAATTTCTGCTGAAATCAGTCGATATTCGTTTCCAACTATATAAGGAGCGTGTATGAATTATCATCAATTAATGATAACAGCGAGTACTCGACAAAAGGAGCGTATCCTGCCCCACCGGTGACACCGTCATAAACAAATGGAAAGGCTAGTCAGTTGTTCACCAAAATGAATGACATATAATACAAGTCAAAAGAGGCACTTGAATCCAAAGTCATTTTAGTCCCCGATGGCCACTTTGAGAACAGTTTTCCACATATCTACCTTGAAAATTTTAAAGCTTTACAGAAGCGTTGTTGGTGGGAGTCAAAAAATCAATTTACTGAAAAACACTCACACACATTAAGTTTGCATTTTGCCTACATTATTTTCAGGTTGTGTTACATACAATGAGCAGTTTGTCAATGAAATTATATCTTTCATTAGAGAGACGTTCAGCATGAAAAAGTATACTTAGTCAAAAACCCAAAGGCCAGATAAAACGTCATTACCAAATGGATGTCTCGTTCAAATAAAGACATTTAAAGAGCAATGAACTCAGACGAACATGAGCACATTAAACTAAATACTTAACGAGGCCTTTACAAGTCCATTTGATCAAAACAAGTAAAATGTGCAACAAAATGCTGAAGCAGGAACTGACAATTTGTTATTCAGGATAATGCTTCTTTGTACCACGCTAGTAGATCATGACTTTTAGGCATGGCAATTTTAACGAGTTATCTATCAAGGTAGCCCAGTGGTTAACGTCTTTACTCGTCACGTCGGTTTCGATTCCGTATGGGTGCCTGGTGTGAAGCCCATTTCCGGTGTCCCTCTCCGCGTTATTATGATTGCGGCAATATTCCAGAAATCGTCTTCACACACTGTACCCATGTGGGACATCGGACCCGAGACGTCAGTGACGAGCGGACGCCTTACCACTCGGCCACCGCATCGCCCCTATGAAAATGATCAAAATACCAGTTTTTTGCGAAAGGGTGAACTTATCCTGCCCCTACTCGTCAAAAACATATGCCAAGGTTAGTCAAATGTTTACAGCAAACACAATCGTGAATGCATGACAGAAGTCAAAGTGGGAGTTTCCATCGAATACCATTTTTGTCAATGTTTATGAATATCCAAATGCCAGATTGTGAAATGTCCTTCTATGTGTCTGTAAAACGTTTCGAAATCTTCACTGAGGTCTTGAATGTTGTAACCTTGATCGAACAACGTCGTATGACGTTCTTTGAAATTTTGGAGAAAAAATGTACCTCAAAAGCTGACAACTGTAAACACACAAGATTGGAGCTGTTGGAATATTGCTAGACCTGATGGCACGTTCACTGTTGGTTAAGAAAGTGTCACCAAAAACACCATATCACACCATAACACACAGTCTTATGTTATTTGTCACCTCGTTATTTCAAGACAAACTACCATGATCCGTGAGGATGGTATCACGTAGACTCAGAATTATTTCCTAGTTAACGTCAAAAGACGTGTTCGTCAGGACGTCCTGAACACGTCTTTTGACGCTAACTAGGAATTAATTCTGAGTGATAACATCCATGTGTGATTTGTAGAAGAACAGTTATACAAGAATCAGCCTCTCCAAGACTCTATGGTTGACATTTAGAGGCTATCATGATCTGACCACAAGTACACACATTCTCTTGACACAGACACAGCTAAAGAACACACTTTAAGCAAGGGGTTCTTATACTTATGAACATGATGAACGTTTTGACGCTTTCATTCATGGCAAGTTATTGTTGAAGCTTGTGATTGTTCGATGAAGCATTAACGCCTTTAAAGGACAAGATGGCCGTGAAAAGTCGCTTCAAACAAGATTACGGTTTTATCCATAATAATGTTGTCTTCGTGACAGTTTACAAAGGTTGTACTGAAATGAATGTGGGTCTTTCTTTGCATCTGTTTATTTCTACCTAAATCATTTCCTTTATGACGCCGACACGTGTCACAGCAGATTAACACAGAGTAAAACTCTCTATAGCAGAGATGCTTAGTAGCAGGACTGACAAGCTCAGGACAGCTCATGTTTTGATGTGAGTGTTGATCCCCAAATGGGCAGGCCACCGAAAATGTAAAATGTTTCAGATTATTTGAAGTTTTGTAGCATACCATGTTTGCAGTTCGACAGCATTTGGGGTGCTTCTGTAACTCCTGCGGTAAACACATGCTTCTGCGTATTTCTTATCAGTTATAGATTTGAAGGAATATATTTTACAGACATTTAGGAACTTAGTTTTCTTCGAAACATTATTTTTCTAGAATGGTATTGGGATTTGAAGCTTCATGGATCTAAACTAACTGGCAAAAGAAACGATTTGATTTTTGATAATTGGGACTCTAAGTCAAATTTTGTAGGAAGCTATGAGCTTAAAACAATCGCCACAGCGCTCCCTAACATTTGTCATGAAAATGTTGTGTTTGGGCGAATAGTATCACTGCAACAGGTCGTGAAGCACGAGAATCACGTGAACGGATTGCATGAAGCACGTGCATCTTTGGGGTATAAGAGCGTACACAAACCTTCCACGACATCAGACCATCAAGTCAACTTCAGCGACCATGCCTCGATTATCGCTGGAATCCAGAGAGAGAGAGCCTTTGGAATGGTACAGATGGGTGCCACTCATGCACATGATGCAGCGACCTTGGGCTGTACCGTCTAACCATCACGAGGCTGATGACCCGCTACAGGCAAACAGGGCGGGCAGTAGACAGGACCGGAAGTAGAAGACCTCGCGTCACCAACCCCAACGGAGACCCTACTTACGTATCCTGCACCTGAGAAACCGTTTCCCATCTGTGACGTCATCAGCTGCGACTGAGCTTGAACATCCTATCAGTCGACGAACAACAGCAGACAATACGGTATCTGTGCCTAAAGACCCCACCGTGGTGTACGGTTGACGCTTCAACATCGACGTCAACGTCTTCGCAGGGGCACGCACGGTTCGCCAGTGGCAAAACAGACAGTGTCAAAGAGTGATCTTCTCAGACGAAAGCAGGTTCCAGCTGTTCAGGAATGATGGCAGGCCTCGTGTCTACAGACGCCCTTGAGAACGTGTGCAGCGTTGCAGGAAGTGGAACCGTTCGGTGATGGTAGTGTTATGGTTTTGTCGGGATATGTGACGCTATTATGACAGATCTTGTTGTGGTGGATGTTAGTCTCACTGCTCAACGATACATTCATCAAATTCTGTGTCTGGCTACCATTCCTACGTCAACGCCCTAACCGGATCATGTTCCAGCAGGACAACGCCCGTCCTCAAACATCACGTATTGTCATGGATTTTCTACAGAGAAACAACGTCAGTTTACTTCCTTGGCCCTCCAGGTCACCTGACATGTCAACAATTGAACACTTGTGGGACCATTTGGATCGTCAGATTCGTGCTAAGGCCGTTGTTCCTGGAAACCGACGTCAGCTTGTCCAAGCCATTCAAGAGGAATGGCGAACGGTCCTTGCCCAAGGTATACGGCGTCCGATGTGGGCATACCAGATAAGGGCCACGTGTGTTGTTTTGTTTACATCTGTGATCGAATACTGGAGACTTCACTCCTTCACTTATATAGTGATTCAATGGACGTGTTATTGTTGCTACTACAATGAAATGACTGAGTGCATGTTGCCCATACACCTGTTATTACAATTCACTGTCCTTTTTCACAATGGTGGTTTGTCGTTTTGTAATATCAGTGATTTCGACTTGGTATCGTTTCTTTTGCCCGTTAGTTTATATTGTTTGACACGTAACAAAACAGGTAAGAGTTTGTATGTTAAACAAATAGCATCGGCTACAAGTAATCACAAATTATTTTATAAGGATGAAGGTTTCAAGATATGCTTACATCTAAATTACAGATTACATGAAAGCGTAACATCGATGCTTACGGTCTTGTTCAGGGGCATCAACTGAGGACACACACTCTCCAGAAACACACCACTGTAATAAATTTAGAAATGTACAGGATGATTAAGCGGTGTCATATATATGTGGGAGATTCATCATTTCAATGGAATATCAGTATGTATTTTGCCTGAATATTTTTCACATTACATGGAGAACCGTGTTAGCAACCGATGCTTGTCGTAAGAGGCGAGAATCGGATGGTCAGACTTTCTGACTTTGATAACACGTCATCGTATCCCAACTGCGTAGAGCATTGATCATGATGTCAATCACTGGATTGTCTAGTCCAGAATTGATTATCGACAGACCGACGTCATATAGCCGGAATATTGTTGAGTTAAACACGTAAACAAACAAAGAACACTGAAGCCATCTATCCTGACTTTACAGCAGAACGGAAACCTCCACCTACCTGTCTGTTGCCACACGTTGTACCGTCCACGGCGTTGATGCTCCTGCAGAATCCCGGCCGAT
Organism: Haliotis rubra; assembly: GCF_003918875.1. NCBI lineage: Eukaryota > Metazoa > Mollusca > Gastropoda > Lepetellida > Haliotidae > Haliotis > Haliotis rubra. The sequence goes on along the minus strand of NW_025765228.1, from coordinate 55,813 downwards.
CAGGAAGGTAACAGTAGAGCCTCTTACAAACACTGACGCTAGAGTTCACACCCTGGAAAAACATCCAAAGATGACACTAGTATCTTCCATTTCGAACTTTAGCATAAGAAGGTTTTACCGATTTGGACATATTGCTTATTCCAGATAATGAAATTATATAAATTCATAAAATCAGTATTCCATTAAAAATATGTACATTGGGGCTACGTCGCGAAGTTAACGTTAAACTTTAAAACGACAATAAAAAAGTGCCTTTTTTCAAGGTATGCTTCATGAATGTTTGAAGCTGTGAAGATCTGGGTCAGAATTGGTCTTCAGAAAGCCTGCTTGACGTACGAGACTCCTGGTGGTATTGGGTGATCAGACTCGCTGACTTGGTTGATGCTCATCATACCATTCACAGGATTGTCTGGTTCAAACGCGACTATTTGCATACAGCTTATGAACAGATGGAATATTGCCGAGTGCGGCATAAAACAACGAAATATGTTGGATAACCCGTGAAGGAAGCCGCTCATGGGATGGGAGCGAGCTACTCGTGAGTCACGATGACACACACTCACTGAAATCCAACCAATCAACAAATTTGTAGGTTCCGTGTACCACTTCAAATCCGGATTGTCCACTTTCGATACGTACCAAGCACATATAGGAAGTGGGGCCATATTTCATCTGACACTGCTCGTTTACGTTGTATAGCTGACCAGGCCATTCACCGGTGACGTTCGTCACAGACGCCGGTTCTAGAGATTCCAGGAGGCAGCTCCTGGAAGTGGTATCACTGTGGAAAGAATATCTTTTTGTTAAACATAGTAAAACATATTACATTTTTTATCAGGTCGTTTTTATTTTTGTTTTTTGTCTGCTGCTTTACAATGAACTCTGTTGCTTTACAATGTGAACTCTGCTGCTTTACAATGAACTCTGCTGCTTTACAATGAACTCTGCTGCTTTACAATGAACTCTGCTGCTTTACAATGTAAACTCTGTTGCTTTACAATGACCTCTGCTGCTTTACAATGAACTCTGCTGCTTTACAATGAACTCTGCTGCTTTACAATGAACTCTGCTGCTTTACAATGTGAACTCTGCTGCTTTACAATGACCTCTGCTGCTTTACAATGAACTCTGCTGCTTTACAATGAACTCAGCTGCTTTACAATGAACTCTGCTGCTTTACAATGTGAACTCTGCTGCTTTACAATGAACTCTGCTGCTTTACAATGTGAACTCTGCTGCTTTACAATGAACTCTGCTGCTTTACAATGTGAACTCTGCTGCTTTACAATGAACTCTGCTGCTTTACAATGAACTCTGCTGCTTTACAATGAACTCTGCTGCTTTACAATGAACTCTGCTGCTTTACAATGAGCTCCGCTGCTTTACAATGAACTCTGCTGCATAGCTACGGCCCGGGAATGGTCAAGTCTTGACCAGCATCCATCGCGATGGACTCTGTCCTTTTAATAGCATCGAACGACCAGCATTGGCTGCTTGGGGCCAGTTTGAATCCAGCATCCAAAAAAGCAGCATAGCATGGTCATAAGAAACACCCGTGAAGATCCGGCTTAGAAATGATCTTCAGTAATCCATCCTAGTCGTAACTAACGGGATCGGGTGGTCAGGCTCGCTGACCTGGTTGACACATGTCATCACTGGATTGTCTGGTCCAGACTGGAATATTTACAGACCGCCGCCATATAGCTGGACTATTGCTGACTACGGCGTAAAACTAAACTCACTCACTTAGCTTATGGCAGCGCTTGTCATAGCCAACAGCTTTACCATCCAAAAGTGCAGATCTCGACTTTCAAAGTAGATATCAGTAAATGTTTCTTACCCTGCTGCTAACACTTGGTCCAGGAAGGTCTGGAAATAGCGGATGGAGCAGTTAGAAAACAGGAAGTAATTCGTTATGCTGACGCTATGATGTGCTGAGTAGCTGCTGCTCATGATGTAGGCGTCAGTCCCAGAACACGTGTTGTTGTATTCCCCGTCATGCCGTGCACTTAGTCTGTAAACATACACGTGAGTGTAAGTGTGAGTGAGTGAGTGAGAGAGTGCATGGGCGGGTGAGTTTGAGTGAGTGAGTACATGGTCGGGCGTGAGTGAGTGAGTGGGTGGGTGAGTGGGTTAGTGGGTGAGCGAGTAGGTGAGTGAGTTAGTTGGTGGGTGGTGGGATCGGTCTTATGGTGAATGAGTAGTCGAGATGAATTGTGAAAGAGAAGGTGGGTGAAAGAGTGAGTGAAAGGGTTTGAGGAGAGTGAGTGAGTTGGTGGTGAGTGTGCTGTGTAGTGAGTCACTGAGTCAGTGGGTGGGTCGATGCCAGGACGGGTGAGCGGTAGGGTGAGTGATTGAATGAGAGGGTGGTTGGGTGTTAGGTGAAGAATGAGTGAGTGACTGGACATCTATTGTTACAGGAGACTTGCCTTACACTCCCTCACTCATTCACTCACTCACTCCAAACGTCTACGTACGCATGTCCCATTTCGTGAGCTGTCACCAGAAGATCATCCACCAGAATGTCGGTATACTCCACTAGTGATATGCTGTGGCCTGGCTTGTCACAGATAGTTCCAACGTATGCAAAACCTGAAGAAAAGGAATCCAACGTATGCAAAACCTGAAGAAAAGGAAAAGTCTTCTTGCAGAGATGTTGCTCGGGGAGGTCAAGGTCAAACAGTCGACAGACATAGCCATCATCATAATAATAATTAATTATAATGTCAGAATGTGAATGAGCCAGTGAGTGAGTCAATGAACGACTGAATTGTGTTTAACTCCGCAGTTCGCAATATGCCACCTATATTTGGTCCGCAGTAAATTGGAAGAAAAACAATTTTCTGAAATACAACACACTTGATATGGATGTGCAACTACTTTTTTATTTACACGACGTTTCTGGGCTAATACTTGCCTGATGAAGGGCAAGTATTAGCCCAGAAACGTTGTGTGTAAATAATAAAGAAGTTGTACATCCATATCAAGTGTGTTGCATTACCCTACCAACTTCTAAATGCCTATCAAACATCTGAATTATCTGAAAGCATGAACAACGTCTTCATCTGGGAACAACAACGTCACCGGAGACGACCCGCAGAGTCCTAATGACAACTTGATGCCGAAGATCTGTTTTCAATATCCCTTGTTGTTTGAAGTTTAGCCAGATAATCCAGTGATCAACAGCATGAGCATCGATCTACGCAATTGAGATACAATGACATGTGTCAACCAATAAGTGAGCCTGACCACCCGATCCGTCACTTCTTACGACAAGCATGGATATTCACGGGTGAGACAAGCATGGCTTGTTGAAGACCAATTCGAACCCGGATCTTCACGGGGTGAGACAAGCATGGGTTGTTGAAGACCAATTCGAACCCGGATCTTCATGGGTCGGATACATTAAGATTCAGTCAGTCGCCTCTTACGACAAGCATGGGTTGTTGAAGATTAATTCTGACATGGATCTTCACAGGGACTCAGCGTCCCAAATCTCCACGTGTGATGCAGCCAATATGGCATCAGTTCAAATACCTGTGCACGATAAGCAGCAACAGAAGCAGGCGAAGACAATCCCCATCAACAGAACTTACCCAGCAGGTTTTTAGTTACGTTAGCATCCATCCTGTACAAATCATACCTAAAACATAGGAATTGAAACATACACAGACGAAATACACAGAAACAATGAACAGACACGGACAACGACACAAATTTCAAAATCTGATTACTTTTTGCTATTTTCTTCTTAATTGTCAGAGGAAGAGTCATGTGAAAACAGAATAATTATGGAAACATCACTTGCTAGAAATCTTGAGTGAGTGAATATTATTTAACGTTCAGTACGGCTATATTATGTTGGATAGTAGTCGGCTAAGATCTGGATATCTTTAACAAGTTTCATAGGGCTCAGAAGAATAACTAGTGATGAAATAATACTATTGGACTACTGAAAGAAACACGAAAAACTCTTTCTACATCCATGTGAAATTTCCCTGCTTAAAGCTAAAATTACGACTATGTCATGATCATGGCTAAGATTCCCCATAGCGGTTATCTGACTGAAAAGACCAAATAGCGCTGACCAGACTAAGTAGATCAAATAGCGGTGATCAGGCTAAAACGATCAAATAGTGGTGATCAAACAAAGAAGTTCAAAACGCGGTGATCAAACTAAAAAGATCAAAACGCGGTGATTAGACTGAGAAGATGAAATAGCGGTGAACAAACTAAGAAGATAAAAAAGCGGTGATCAAACTAAGAAGATCAAATAGTGGTGATCAGACTGAGAAGATCAAATAGGGGTGAACAGGCTAAAATGATCAATAGTGGTGATCAGACTAAAAAGATCAAATAACAGTGATCAAACTAAGAAATTAAAAGAGCGGTGATCAGATCAAAAAAAGATCAAATAGCGGTGATCAAACTAAGAAGATCAAATAGCGATGATCAAACTAAGAAGATCAAATAGCGGTGATCAGGCTAAAATGATGAAATAGCGGTGATCAGGCTAAAAAGATCAAACAACGGTGATCAGACTACGAAGTTCAAATAGCGGTGATCAAACTAAGAAGATCAAATAGTGGTGATCAGGTGAAAGGATAAAATAGCGGTGATCAGACTTAGAAGATCAAATAGCTGTAATCAGACTAAGAAGATCAAATAACGGTGATCAAGTTAAAATGATCAAATAGTGGTGATCAGGCAAAAAAAGATCAAATAGCGGTGATCAGGCTAAAAAGATCAAATAGCGGTGATCAGCCTAAGAAAATCAAATAGCGGTTATCAGGCTAAAATGATAAAATAGCTGTAATCGGACTAAGAAGATCAAATAGCGGTGACCAGACCGAGAAGATCAAATAGCGGTGATCAGGCTAAAATGATCAAATAGCAGTAATCAGACTAAGAAGATTAAATAGCGGTGATCAATCTAAGAAGATCAAATTGCTGTGATCAGGTTAAGGCGATCAGATAGGGGTGATGAGGCTAAAAGGATCAAATAGTAGTGATCACACTAAGAAGACCAAATAGCGATAATCACTCTAGGAAGATCAAAGTGGTGATCAGGTTAAGAAGAATAAATAGCGGTGATCAGACTAAGACGAGGGAGGAAGTCAGAACTTTATGTGCAAGAGAGGGAAAATGTGACGGATATGATCAGACATGCTATGAAAGATTACATCATGGCGAAGATCACCGACTCGTCCTCCAGCCCCCCAAACTCTGTATAGACTCCTGTTTTACCTAATTGGAAAGGTTCCAGATAAAACACCGCCTTCAACAGGCAGCAATCAGGACATTGCACAGTCATTTTCAGCATATTTTGTAAGAAAGATTCATAGAATTCGCAAGAGATTTATACCCTCTAGCGATGCCAGTGATGACATAGTAGAAGTCTTTCAAGGAGTGAAACTGACAGATCTGAAACCCTTCACGGATGGTGAAATTCTAAATCTTCTCAAAAGCGCAAACAAGACGACATGTGACTTGGACCCAATACCAACAACCCTCTTTTGTGAAAACACAGACATCATGCTGCCAGTCATGAGAGGGCTTGTCAACACCTGTATTACCAGGGGAGTAGTCCCCCTTGCCATGAAGAAAGCTCTAGTCAAGCCCCAGCTTAAGAAGTCAGAACTCGACACGGACAGTCTTAAAAACTACAGACCAGTTTCGAACCTATCATTTGTTTCTAAACTTATTGAAAAAGCAGTATCACAGCGTCTAAACGATCACATCTCAAGTCACTGTCTACAAGAAAAATTCCAATCTGCTTACAGATTCCACCATAGCACTGAAACTGCACTCTTGCGAGTTGTTGTTTATTTACACCGTGGAGTAGATAGTGGAAATATTGGGCCGCCTTCGTCACCATCGACCACCACAAACTGCTTCATCGACTCTAGCATGAAATGGGCATAGGTGACACAGCACTCCACTGGTTCCAGTCCTACCTTCAGAATCGATCTCAAAGTGTGTCCATTGATGGCACCTTGACAGAACCCACGATGCTGAAATATGGCGTGCCCCAAGGATCTGTTCTTGGACCCCAGTTATTTACTCTCTACATGACACCATTGGGTTCTATCAAACAAAAATCATAACCTTTTTCGCCACTTTTATGCAGATGATTCCCAAGTGCACACACTTGTCAAGCCAACTCATGCTGACGCCAAAGTAGCCGTGGATACAACCACTGATTGTTGCCAGAGCGTGAAAACCTGGATGAACATAAATATGCTCATGCTCAACGAGGTAAAAAGCGAATCAATTCTTATTGGCCCGAAGAACAGACGCGATAAGACCAATCTTACCAACATCAGAGTAGAGTAGGAAGCAACGAGATCACTCTCAGTGCTGCAGTCAAAGACCTTGGTGCCACTCTTGACAACGAACTGTCAATGGAGAAGCATGTAAATCAACTAGCCAAGACGTGTTACATGTACATCCGTAACATCAGCAAGATCCGCAAGCTGATCTCAAAGGATGCTACAATCAAGCTGATGAGGTCATTAATATTGTCCCGTCTGGACTACTGCAATGTTCTACTAATGGGATCTCCCAAAGGATTAATCAACAAACTACAGCGTGTACAGCAGTAAGAATTGTAACCATGTGCCCAAAGCGAGAACACATAACACCAATACTCCGATGGCTACCTATACAAGAGAGGTTATATGCAAAACCTTGTGTATAACATTCCAGTGCATCCAGGGTACAGCGCCAGTCTATCTGCATGAGCTTCTCAAGCCATATTTTCCATATAGATCTCTGAGATCTCAGACAAAGAACTTGCTGCAAGTTCCAAAAACAACAACAAAGGCGAACGGTCTTTCTCTCACACAGCAGCAGTCCAATGGAACCATCTGCCAGAAAATCTGAAATCATGTGACAATTTCTCAACTTTTAAAACTCTACTTAAGACCTATCTCTTCCAGGTGGCATGCCTCTACCTACTTCAAAGCGCTTTGAGCATGTCATTCAACGTGGATATTGCGTTATAGAAATTGACTTTATTATTATCAAATAGCGGTGATCAGCTTAAGACGATTAAATAGCGGAGATCAGACTAACAAGACTAAACAGCGGTGATCAGACTTAGAAGATCAAATAGCGGTAAACAGACTAAGACGATCAAATAGCAGTGATCAGACTAAGAAGATCAAATAGTGGTGATCAGACTAAGACGATCAAATAGTGGTGATCAGACTAAGACGATCAAATAGTGGTGATCAGACTAAGACGATCAAATAGCAGTGATCCGACTAAGAAGATCACAAAGCGGTGATAAGGTTAAGACAATCAAATAGCGGTGATCAGACTAAAAATACCAAATAGCGGTGATCAGACTAAGAAGACCAAATAGCAGTGATCAGACTAAAAAGACCAAATAGTGGTGATCAGACTAAGAAGACCAAATAGCAGTGATCAGACTAAGAAGACCAAATAGCGGTGATCAGGCTAAAAAGACTAAATAGCGGTGATCAGTCTAAAAAGACCAAATAGCGGTGAAATAATACGAATGGATGACTGAATTAAAAGCGAAGAAATCTGAAGCGATTGTACAATTCCGACTATATCATGAGCATGTTTTTGAATTTCTATCAAAGCGTGACCACACCAGGTGTTAATGAAGGGAAAGAGTGGACACCGGGTACAAACGATATACGACAGCTATTTGCAGAATCAGAATTAGCCTTAGTACTCGAGATGCCTTAGCAAAGAATGGCGTATATAACTATAACTCTATGACTATAACTTACGCTGTGAAAACAATGACGTGGTCGTTCTCTGGGAACCCTGTGATGCTATTTTTCCAATCTCTAGCACTTGGAAGCAGATTGGAAGCATCTATCTGTGTGTTGTTTGGGTAATCCTCCTCGTTCAAGACTGACTGGAACCAGACTCCTCTTCCTTGATCCTTAAGCAATGCAAATAATGTTTGAGGGTCTAGACTTAATTAACTTAAGTAATTTGTATAGCGATCGATATGCACATTGCAGAACGTTCTTCCAAGAATGATGATTCATTCGAGTCTTCCTGAAAGGTTGTCCAGGCTTATAATATGTAAAACTTAAGTGAGTGAGTGAGTGACTGAGTGCGTTTAGTTTTACGCCGCACTCAGTAATGTTCCTGCTATATGGCGAAATAATCGAGTCTGGACCTGACGATCCAGTGATCAACGGCATGAACATCGATCTACGCAATTGGGATACGATGATATGTGTCAACCAAGTCAGCGAGCCTGACCACCCGATGTTGTTTGTTGCCTCTTACAAGGATGGGTTACTGAAGATCAATTCTTCACGGGTCAAAACTTTAGTGAGGCTTTCAGAAAATATAATGGTTAACATGAGGTGGAAATTTCCGAAATTGATGCATCAGTGGCTAAACCGCAAAAGAAACGTCAGTTTGGAATTTTGCTTCGCAGAAACGGATAACTGTAAACTCATGTAATATTTTGATTGTATATTTTTGACAACATCTCCAAATTAACCTGACCAAAGGCACTCCTTCCCAAACTCAGAATTGAACCCCGGAAATGATCTCATAAACGCAACCTGACCTCGGAGATGGTACGGTGTTCTCCATGTTTTTCATGCAACTGTTGCTGCACGTGCTGTTCACTAGGACCAGCCCTATAAAATGCACCCCCAAACCTGGTTGAAACATTCACATTACAACGTCAGCAGGATGTCGCGACTCACGACAGCTCAGAGGAACCAGGCAGTAGGAAGACTTGAAGCTGGCCACACTGCACAAGCCGTTGCCAATCACTTCCAGGTCAACGTTCGGACCATCTACAGACTGCAGCAACGTTTCCCGGCCACCAACACCACAAATGATCGCCCCCGTACTGTCAGATCAAGGGTGACCACAAGACAAGACCGCCAGAATCCCTTCATGCAGGCATCCGAAACAGCACGCCAGACAGTGGGAACACACGGATGACCAATCAGTACTGATACATACAGTACGCCGACGTCTTAACAGCGGGAACCTCCATTGCCGTAGACCTTACCGTGGACCTATCCTCACCCCTCGTCATCGGCGTGAACGTCTACAGTTTGCCCTACAACACCCAAACTGGCGATACAGGCAACGGAGAACTGTTCTGTTCACAGATGAAAGTCGGGACTGCGTATCAACTGCAGATGGCAGAGCAAGAATATGGCGACGACGTGGCCAGCGTTACTCAGACCAATGTGTTGTGGAAAGAGACTCATAGGGAGGTGCAAGCATCATGCTATGGGGTGGCATAGGCCTGAACCAGAGAGTGGGTCCTGTGGTATTCCAGAATCTTGGTCCAGGGAGAGGAGGCGGCATCACAGCGGTGTGCTACATCGACCAAGCTCTCAGACTTCACGTAATAACGACATTTCGCACGTCACTGGAACTACATTTTCCAGCACGATAACGCCCTGGCCCATACTGCCAGAGCTACAAGGGACTTCCTACAGCAGAACGGTGTCAACATTATGCAGTGGCCAGCCCTTAGTCCTGATTTAAAACCAATTGAACATATTTGGGATGAAATTCAGAGGAGACTGAATAATGTCATACCAAGGCCGAACACAGCCGATTTATTGCGCCAGACCTTTCTCAGAGTGTGGTTCCAGGTACCAATCGATTAGTGCACTCCATGCATAGACGCTGTGCTGCAGTTATTGCCGCTCGTGGTGGTCACAATAGATACTGAAGTCAAGAGTCTGAATGGACAGCAAACGTTCACGTAATGTCTTGAAATTATGCTGAGTTATTCATTGATGTGTCAATATATTGTACACAAAAAAAGTTTTTGATCCGCTTATTATGTTCATTTCTGTAATGATTTGATTACAGTGCCTATCTAATTTTGAATTCGTACTGACGTTTGTTTTGCTGCTGAGTATATATGAGAGAGTTGGAGAAGACGGGAAGAGGGAGAGTGAGAAAGAGAGTGATAGTGAGTGAGTGAATGAATTTAACGGGAGATGAGCAACACGTGCATTATAAACACAGTCATGCTCGAAAACAATTATCATTATTGTTTCGAAACTATTTTTAACACGTTGTGAAGTGAGATGGGGTTTAACGTCGTACTTATGGTTATTTCGCTCATAGGACGACGACGTACATGCGGGTGTATGTGTAGCTGCTTGTGCTAGTCCAGACTTTAGCTAGTTTCATAGTGCTAGATCACTGAGATACAATGAACATCGATCCACACATGGAAAAACACTATTTCACTGAAACAACCGCGTACACTAAGCTGACACCCCAGATCCACGTTGTCGCCTCTTAAAGCAACCATAAATTAGGGGTGGTCATCGTCAACTAATGTTTTTAAACGTATCACGATTGCCTAGCTTCATATTCATGATGTCGATCACTTGTCTGGACCATCACTGATTATTAACATCCGCCTTGGTATTGTCTGAACATATTGAGTGCGGTGTGAACCAGAAACAGATATAATAGGTCAGTTCAAAATATAACATCGGGTTATAAATCATATATATAAATTTTATTCACGCACACGCACACACACACGCGCACACATGAACGGCAGCACTTTACAGTTAACATCGTATCGCTACATAACGTTTGTGTAAGCTCAGAAACTTTAAAATCACTGAATGTATTTTGTTCAATAAAAAACTTGTATAGAGAAAACAGTATTGAGCATTTTATTGCACATCGAACTTTTCAGTTCAATCAACAATGGGTTATCGTGATGAATTACTTACCTCAATGACATACCCAACCAGGTGTATGTTGTACAATGTCGAGGCAGTCTTAAACCTTAAGTTAATCTGTAAAAATAAGGTAATAATTGCAGAGATGAGGACCTCGTTCACATACAACTGTAACGCTTCGTATGTCTGTGTTAACGTGTGTGACTTACAGCACTTAGATTGCTTTCACAAATGGACATAGAGGCTCAGCTCTTCGTAGTGCCTCAGCGGGAGCATTTACCTTTAAATAAAGACCACCATTATGTAGACACTTCGCTCTTCGTCGAATTGCAGATGGTAGCTCAAAGGTAGCCTATACTTTTAAGTAAAGACTACAATTAAGTAAAGACTCCGGTGTTAATAGCAGCTCAAGGAGAGCATCAACCCTTAACGCTTACAGACAGCCTTTACTTTTCCTTGTAGATAGATTCTTTCACCATTGTAGGCAACTTATCTTACGTCTTAATACCTACCCCATTCACAAGATGAGCAAAATGGCGTCGTATGTTCTCCTTTGTTTCAGCATGCTTGAGGACTTCGGACACCTGGGAAGTCCTTGCAAACCATCTGTAAAAGGTACAATTTTTTATCCCAATACACAATGCTTGGAAGAGGGGACGAAGTGGATTGGGTGGTCATGCTCATTGGCTTTGTTAATTGTGTGTCATCGCGAAGGACGTGATGGCAACATATATTTTCAATCACCAATGGATTTGAATCAGATTGCCATGGTGGCCAGAATACCTCTAAAGGACATTGTCAAATACTTCATTCTTCTGTTGCACAGATGCCAGATGACAAAGGATTGGTCTTCCGCTACCCATGCTTGTGGTAAGTGGCTTGTGATTTGGTTGACACATGTCATCGTATCCAGCTGCGTAAGTTGATGTTCATGCTGTTGATCACTGCATTGTCTGGTCCAGAATCGATTATTCACAGACCCCTCCATATATAGCTGGAATATTTCTGAGTGCAGCGTTACAAAAACAAACAAACAAACAAACAAACAATGTTTTGTGTTGTATATTTCACAACAGTAAAATATACTGATGAAGGAACTGTTCATGTTATGTACAATTCGTGTATTGTGAGTGTCAACTCAACGGCATGTTTTAAACAGGATGGCAGTAATGTATATTTTGGACTCAATGTCATAACAACTGTCCGATAGAGGGATACACTTTTGACAAACTGATGAAGACACTTCAGACTAGTAAAAGGATTCAACTGGGACCTCAACATAGAACAGTAGCGCAAAGACACCAACTACCTTCGATATACGGAGTGGTCAACGACAGCAACAACATCAATGTGTATTTGGTCAGTCGAACGTTTCCTTCTAGATTCTTGTGTCCACCGTTCAGCCTCCTGCTCCGAAACATTATCTTCCTCGTCATCTGAAATATTGTTTTGAAAACAAGACGAAGGACGAAGGATCCCCTTTAAAAAATAATAAACCTTAAGAAACTGACGGATAAAATTAACTTTAATTTTGTCCCAGGTACTAAAAATATTAAGTTTGTATAACGAACTAAATTTGTTGTCCCTTCGAGTTCGTTATAGCCGTAGTTTATACTGTAATCGGTTCTTTGTGAAGTGAACCTGTATCATATATTCACTTTACCATTTTGTAGGATTCCGAATGATACATTAAAACAAATGTCTCACTTTTGACGTCAGATCAAGTCGAAATTATCAACAAGTCAAAACGAATACAGGTTTGGATATCATTTAGCATCACCTGTTGAGGGTCGGTTTGTTAGTTTTTTTGGTAAAGTGTTTGATCATCACGCCTACAACCTGAGTTTCATTCCCCACACTAACGTCACTTTCGCTTATCTTGGTTGAATATTGCTCAAAGTGACGTAAATCCATATCCACTCGCTCACTCACTCGCATACACTGTTGGAAACTTGAAGCTTACAAGGCAACGTGATGTCAATGGCTTGTTTATCAATAAGAGGCTTCACTGGCTTGAGGATATACAGAGCATCGTCGGCAGGTCCCCCTGCCTCCCGTAGAGCCCCGTTATAAGGCGTCATCTCATACAAAATACCTCCAGGAAGAGATAAGAAGCCTCGCTGTAAATAAAAAAAGCCGTATACAGCGAAATTGGGTTCGTGTATTCTTGTTTGTTGTTTACCCCACACATCGATATTCCAGAGGAGACTAAAACCAGGGGAATCTGCCATTGGAAGCGAGTCTCTTTGTGTTGGTCTCTTATTGATGTTTTCGTCCAATGAATATAACGAACAAAGGTTATAACGAACTGACCGGTCCCATTGAGTTCGTTATAGCCGCAAGTATTTTGACCCATTTTAAATTCTCCATTAGATAATTATACAGTTACATAGGTCCTTACTGTATCATACCCGTGAAGATCCGGATTAGAACTGATCTTCAGCAACCCATACTTGTCGTAAGAGACGACTAACGGGATCGGGTGGTCAGGCTCGATGGCATGGTTGACACATGAAATCGTAGCCCAATTGCGTAGATGGATGCTCATGATATTGATCACTGGATTGTCTGCCGCCATATAGCTGGAATATTGCTGAGTGCGGCGTTAAACAACAAGCAAACGTTACTGTATGACATAACTCGTATAACACGTTACTTACAAGCTGATACCATGGTTTGTCCTCTGATGTTGTCTGGCAGGACACCTCAATTGAAGCCATGTTAGCAACATCCAGGTACTCGTGACGCCCCTGCAGAGTGAGTGAGTGAGTGAATTAGTATATATCAACCATCACACTTGCAATTCTTATAAAACAGTAACAAGAATAAGCAGAAATTATTAATAAATATCATATTGCCTAATTTTACCATTAAACTGTTGAAGATATTTTTCATTTCTGCCGTAGTTATTGTTAGAATTTTCGTAACATATTTTCTATATAAATTTTTTATTAAAAACACACTTCGTTCGCAAGTATGGGCTTCACACATGTGATTCAACAAATATAATCAGAGTTAACTCCCTGTTCATTCACTCCGTTGAACCGGAAGGTGGCAGGGGTAATGGAGGCGAAGAGCGATTTGATATGCCATGAGCGACGCTTGAAATGTTGAATAAAGCATATTTTACGTGAGTAATTATTAAATATGAGGTTGGAAATCTGAGAGCTCAACCCTGTGAGGAAGTGGGTGTCTACCTTTGCTGGTGGCTATATTATATTTTGACATTAAAAATATTTTTCGAACCGAAGCGCTACAGTTTGTCTCTGCTTTGCTAAACGATCAAGGGTGCCGACAGTTCTTTACAAGGCGATACTTTAAGAATAACCAACGAGGTACGAGTGACTACGGGAAATATGCCCGAGTTGAAATAATATACACAGTGCCGAGCCTTGGCAAATTGGTTATTCTATTTATTACCCATAATGTAATTTAAAAATAACTACGAAATAAAACCAGCCGGAGCCAGGACCTGTGCCTTCAAACAACTGATTCAAATTCATGCGCGTCTTAAACCGAACTTCTTCAGCGGTAATAAAATAACTACGCTATGGAAAATAGTACCTCGTAAAATCGCTTTAAAATATAACACAATTTTTTTTACGGAATAATTTATTAACATTTGTTAATATGGTAAAAATGAGCTTTTAAATGCAATATCATTGAATATGCTAAAACAACTAAGACGTTACTTGATCAAGTCTGTGCGCCGGAACATCGTTCATTTAGGAGGTAAATGTTCTGTGTTTAGAAATTAGATGAATGTTAGACCGAACTGATAGTATCTAAATTTTATTTAAATCCGAATGCGTAACATTCACCTAATTTCCAAACACAGTATGTTTATCTCCATTCTACCATAACCGATTTATATTCGAACTTCTTCGTTTTGCATGAGATCCTGCATAATCCGGCATGGGACGAGAGGCGATTTGAACTCGTCTGTGGTGGGAGTGGTAGGTGCAGTTTGTATTGTTTTAAACATTGCAACATAAAAAAATATTTTGTCCTCAGAAAACAAACTTGTTTATTCAATGCAGTTATAATACTTGAGAGCTTCACACGACCGAAACCAGCCTGTTGTTTTGTGTGCCGTGTTACTGCACCCCCCGGCGACACTATAATGGAATCATCTGACCTACTTATAAGTAGTTGTTACGCAACAGTTTGAAATGGCGGACGAGCCAGTGTTTACATTTTGTGAAAGGTTGAAATTTGAAGTGACAGTGGAGAAAATACTTCATTGACTGTCGAATCTGAACCCTGCAGAATCGAAGAATAGAACCTTTTTCTGACAGGATCTGGTGGTCAGGCTCGCTGACTTGCTTGACACATGTCATCTTTTCCCAATTGCGCAGATAGATGCTCATGCTGTTGATCACTGGATTGTCTGGTCGCGACTCGTCTATTTACAGACCGTCGCCATATAGCTGGAATATTGCTGAGTGCGGCGTAAAACTAAACTCCCTCAATCACACTGATTTATATGTTAGATACTGTGTTTTTTTATGTTTGGGTCTGTGCATTGTAATTGAGTTTGAATATTTTTATAATACATGTAGAAGATAATGGTAGTGTGGTTCCCTAATAATTGAGGATGAAAAACCATTTTATTGTATTTTTCGAGTTTAATAAATGTTTTATATACATTTGCATCACGTCTGTTGTGTTGATGTTAGCCATGTTGGTGGTCAAGCTGAAGTAGTGCGGCAGTGCTGTGTACGTACGCAGTGAAGCGGTCAGGAATTCAAACGCATTTTCAATCCAGGATTGATAGTGTGTATTTTTGTTATTGTCCAATCAAATTCGAGTATTTCACGTAGTCATGGTAGAATCACGACTGACATGTGTCTAGTGACGGATGAGGATGTCACGGTGTAGTGTTGAAACACACTTAGGCAAAAACCTGTCAGTTTGGGGGAAAGTCGACGGTTAAAAAATGGGAAAACTAAAAGACAGCCATCCCACGAATACATCTAGCTACGTCTTCGACGGAAGACTGAGTTTGGAATAGACGGTACTGCTCACCAGTGGTTCACATCCTATCTCACTGGACGTTGCCAATATGCGTCTGTAAACTGGCCCTCTTCTGATCAAATCCATCTTGACTGTGGCGTCACATGGTTCCGTACTCGGGCCAGTCCTGTTCACATTGTACGTCAAAGAGCTTGCATTGATAAGTCCATGATTGGCTTCCATATGTATGCAGACGATGTTCAACTACATGATGCCTTTAAAGCAAGCCCAGTTGAAATAGACCCTACACTTCACCGAGTACTGCAGTGAGATAAAAACCTGGCCCCGATTTCTCGAAACAAACTTAAGTCTGAGAAAACGCAGGAAAATTGCGTTTCCCAGAATGAACTGAAATCGATATTAAACTCAAACTCAGTTGACAAATTGAGTTTGGTGGATAGATTTCTTAAGTTGTTTGGGCTTTTTTATTTTAAAAATCCAGTGGAGTGAAATCTTCAGCTGTTTAAAATTGTCAAATACAGTTTGAAACTTGAGTAAAAACTTAAGTTTGTTTCGAGACATCGGGGCCTGGATGTTCAACAACAAGTTGAAACTCAACGAAACTAAGACTTCTTCTCTTTGGAACTGATGCCCGCAGTCTTGCTTCTCCACTTTTGATGATGGCGACGTAGAGTTATCAGTTTCTTACACTGTAAGACACTTGGGTGTCACATTTTACTCGGATCGTTCTTTAAGCAGTCATGTAAAGAATGTTGTGAAATTGTTTTCCCTCCAACTACGAAACATTGGATCTGTAAAAAAATATCTAACTAAAACCTCTGCTGTTATTTTAGTCCTTTCACTGGCTCGACTACTGCAACAGTCTCCTCTCCGGCGCTACAAAAGCTCAGCTTTACCAACTTCAACATGTCCAGAACATTGCTACGAGGATTGTGACTCTAACACGCAAAACTGACCACATCACTCTTCTTCTAAAACAGCTCCATTGACCACAGAATTTCTTTCAAAATCCTCTACATCGTTTTCAAATGTTTTCATCATACTGTACCATCTTAGCTTCAGGAACTAGTAGAAATTTATACTCCAGGAAGACGCCTTCACTCATAAAACAAAAACCTGTTAACTGCCCAAAAGTAAGAACATCACAATATGGCAAAATGACTTTTACTTTCACAGCACCGATCCTATGGAACAGCCTACCACACTACCTGAGAGTCTGTACTGACTTGACTCTTTCTAGGTCACAACCTCAGGCCTATCTCTTCTCTCCAGCTTTTCTCACTGTTCGCTGTGAGCATGCAAACAATCATGGATATATGCGCATTACAAGTGTTCTATTATTATTGTTATGTTTTACAGATTAAAGATAATATGCAGCAGAGAGGGTTCGGGTGATCCTGGCACAGTCAGGCTGGTAAGGCTCATCATCAGCCCAGGGCCCTTGCCCCCTCTACACGCAGCCCAGACAGCGAATGAGACTTCTCCCAGGAAACGCTGCCTAGTCGAACCCACCATGAACTTTCCGGACAATATGAAGGCTCCCCAACACTGCAGCCTTCTGCATTACCCAGAGTGTCAGAAGAGCTGTACTCCCGGTGGAGAACCCGGGCACTCTCCTGATCTGTGCCAAGAGAGCAGGAGGTACCAAACCAAGGGCACCGAGAACAATGGGGTGCCTGACGACAGTGTACTTGGGATGCAAGCGAGACATTTCAAAGGCGAGGTCCGCATATTTATCATGCTTTTCCTTAATCTTGCCAATCACATTGGTGTCAAAAGGGACAGAAAATTCAATGATATATATAAATTCATTGGCTTTATCAAAAAGGACAAGATCAGGTTTGTTGGCTGGAATTCTTCTGAGGCTGTATATGGGCCTGTTCCAGAGAAGTTTGAAAGCATCATTTTCCATGACGCCCTGGACATGTTCAGGGTCGTACCATGGATGGACCTCGGAGTCAAAGCCACAGGCATGTCGGAGACGGTAGCAAAAGCAACGAGCCATGCCATCATGTCGTTTAAGATATGCTGTTTGTGCCAAGGAAGGGCATCCACTGACAAGGTGTTGGACAGTCTCCGTGAATTCATTGCAAAGTCTACATTTCATATTGATATTTTCTTTAAGAATCACATTTAGGCGGTTGCGAGTGGGAAGGGACTGGTCTTGAGCAGCAAAAAGGAAGCCCTCAGTTTCACATTTAAGACCAGCTGATTTCATCCAGGCGAAGGAGTCGGTGGGATTGCTATTCTGTTCAACACACTGCATGTACACACGATGCAATGGCTTCTCAGAAAGCTTCTCCACAAAAGACCGACTCTGGGCGGACTTGGTAAAGAGCTTCACCTGGTTTACTCCCATCGCTGTACCGTCCAGCAGTACATCGCCATCAACAAAATCTACCTCAAATTTCAGATTCTGTCCAACAACCTTGGCACGCTTAAAATAGCTGTGGAATTCCTTGCTTTCATCATGAGTCTTCACATGCATCACCAGAGGATCATCTGATAAATAAATATGTGCAAAAGTACACAATAAAATTCTATCATGAAGAGCCTCCACATTAATCAAACCCGACCTCCAGAATTGATTGGCATGTATAAACGGTTAAGAGAGGAACGAGGGTGGTGGGCTGTTATCAGACATGATCCTTCTGGTCAGACGGTCAAGACTTTGGATATTTTGTTTTGTCCACTCAACTACTCCAAAGGAATAGGAAAGGACTGGCACAGCAAATGTATTGGTAGCTTTGACCTTGTTTCGAGCATTTAGCTCTGAGCTCCAGATTTTCTTTAAGCGAGATTTGTACTCGGCTCAGTCAAGTCTCCTTTCTTGGGGAGAAGTATTGTGCGACCTTTGCAGAACCATGGAGGAACATCACCTGTGTCCACAAGAGAATTGAAACAGTGAAGTAATGGTGTTTGGACACAGGGGAACAGTTTCGAATACCGGTTTCGAATGCCATCAGGCCCTGGAGCTGTATTAGATTTGGACTTTTTGATGACACTTTTTTATTATTATTCAGAAAATGTTTTCTGTCAAGAAACTCAACAAGTTTGAAGATTAAACAACATTTTGTTCTGTGGAAGGCGTGTTACAGACACGTCACTGGTTACAGTAGAGTGCAGCAGTTCCAAGAAGGATAACTCTAGTAGGAGTCTATGAAATGTGTCAATCTCTGCATCGGATACTGGGACAAACCACTCGGATTGATTAAGAATGCATGGATATAAAACGTCATCTTGAAGAAGATCATTTAGCACTGATTCCGGTAAGAAAGAAGCTGTTTTCTGGTTCGATTGCATGGACGACGTGTCCGACTTACTTGTTACACTTTCAGATAACATCTTTAGTCGGTATCTTGCTGCTTCTGTTTCCCCGAATTCAGTTTTAACAACAAACAGGTTGTAGGAATTCAAAGGCTGTAAAATTCCTATCACTCTTCCTATTAGGTCACCGTCAACTTCAACTATGCGGCCATGTTTGTTTACAAACAATGCAAACGATTGTTTTGGTTTTGTAAGGTTATATATTTTAAAATGACTACTATTTATAACGCAATTTTATTGCAAAATAATAATGTCTAATAAAAAGATTATTCTTCAACCTTTATGTTTTCTTTTTTAAATCTCGGAATGTGTGAGTACAACACGTTCTAATTTTCAATGAAACGGTAAAAGTTGTCCATGAACTTGGATCATGACAAGTAGTTCCATCAACCAATCATATTTCTTCTCTGCTTAGCTGACCAATCGCCGTTGAGAATCACTGAAAAGCACATGTGCGATTATCACAAAAATAATCACCTGTGTATACTAGCCCTGTCGTCACACTGTAGTGCCGTCACTACGCCATTCTCGTCTGACCCCCTCGTTTTCAAACGTACTCTTGGTAGCAACGTCACGATGCATGTCAGATGTCATCGCCTCGTACCGCCTCCTACAGTAAACCATTCCGTAACACCTCGTTTCTTGGTCTGTAGTTGCTTCACTCGGCTAATATCACTGGTTGGAACATTGCGTTTATGTTTTTCGTTGGATAGAATGTCTCACAATTAAAAAACGCTCGCAATTTTTACATTCCCACAATGCATCTGTGGAATGTCGCGTGACAAGTCAGCTTCTTCTGGATCACAGGCAAACTCATTCGTCACCACTCGCCCCTTTCCGTAACCTCCAAAAAGACTCGTCCCCCACTCGATACTTGTTATGTGCGAAAATACGACAAACCAATCAGAACGCGCGTAAATGAGCGCGGTGCTTAAATCGTTTATGGCATTATGTCATTGTTTAAAGAATGATAAAAAAATATGCCGTCATATTGAAAGTACAAAGAACGTAGCTAAAAAGATTTTACTGCCTATTATGAAGTTTTAATAAGAATCATGCGATTGACGGTGAGAGATTCAAATACACGCACGTGCGTTTGTTGACATAACTGCTCTCATGAGTCCAACTGAGTGTATTTCTGACAATCTTGTGGGCTTGTTATGGAGATTGTCCGTGCGCTTCGACCAATTTTAGGAAATGTAATAATAATCGCTACGAGTTTCAAAACAATAATATCGTAAACTAATCAACCTTAATCTTTAACATTGGCTTATATTTCATAGCTCTGGGAATATTTTAGTCTGACTGTTTTTTGGTCATTCATATTTTTTTCAGCGAATTCATTTAAAATTCCACCAGGGGTGTGACAGCAAGGTTACACGAATGTTCAGTTTGAGAAATATGTTAAAGTCATGTTTGAGTATCTGCTTTGGGATTTAATGTAGCTGAATTTTTTGGGGGGTATTTTCAATAAAACAATTCCCATTTGTGATGATTAAACCCTATTAAGAAAATTAACATAATTGTAAATAAGGTGAACAGCTGGTAATAATTACATTAGAATATGTCCTTAACAAATATGTGTTTCTCCTTCTTTGAGTTGCATCAAAGAGGTTTAATTCTGAATAAGTTAAAAAAAATAAAAACAACAACCTAGGAATACAACGTACATGTACTTCGGTGATTTTTAGAAACATTGGAATCAAACATGGATAGAGTTATCGTTCTTGTTTAAAGTAATTCTAATGTTCATGCGCCAGTATGAATTCCTTCCATCTTCACAGAGGGGCACGAGTCGCTATTCGGCTTGTCCCGGAATAACACGAGTTGGTCACGAATGAGGCAAACTGTAGCGCAAACAGGGTTGCGTAATAGAGAGAAAAATGACAAAGAGAGCAAATATTATCATCGTACTTCCCTCGCTTCGGTTCGAAAAATATTTTTAGTGTAAAAAAATATCGCCACCATCAAAGATATACACCCATCTAATCACAGGGTTGTGCCCTCAGATTTCCAAGCTTACTTTTGATAAGTACTCACGTAAATTTATACTTCATGAAACATTTTAAGCGTCACTCGTGGCATATGAAATCTTTCTTCGCCTCCATTACCCCTGCCAGCTTCCAGTTCAACGGAGTGAACAGGGCAGTTAACTCTAACTATACATGTTGTATCACATATCTGCCACATGGAAAGTTCGCAAATGACAGTAGTCGTCCAGATTAACCATGTGTGAGTTGCCTCCCTTGCTTTCAGTGATTCAGTGAAGTGATTTTTCAAGAATATATATTACGAAAATTCCCTTGCTTTCAGTGATTCAGTGAAGTGATTTTTTAAGAATATATACTACGAAATTTCTATCAATAACGACGGCAGACAAATAATCTGTTGAATCAATTAACAGTTTAATGATAAAATTAGGCATTATGATATTTCTGTTTAATTTCTGCTTCATCTTGTCCCTTCATTCCGTTGAACCGGAAACTGGTGGGTAATGGAGGCAAAGAACGATTAGATATGGGGTTGAAGATCTGCCCTATAATTCCCGACCTTATCCAATATATGTCAAAACAGGGGTAATGTAATTCATGGGGCCGAACCGTAGATCCATCCAGGGTACTAGTGGATTCAGTGCACCCTGGTTATAATGCCATCCTGGATGTAATGACATGTTTTTGCCAGAACGGATTTCCTGCCTATATAATACCCTGGTTATAATGCCAAACTGTAAATAATGCCATTTGCCAAAGGCGTTTGGAACAAAAAGTCATTTTGCTCGGTTATAATGCCAATTACACTGGCTGCATGTAGTATACGTACCTTAATTGTTTAAATGACATGGCTCAAATTAATTAACCAAACTCATTCACGCTTTAAGTTGTCTTGTAATCTCAGATATTGATAACACATGTGACGATACACTTCCTACCACCTTGAATAAATCACCTGCAGCCCCAAGACGCTGGGATTATCCAGTCATTCAAGGCTCACTACAGGAGACATCAGCTCAATCAAATTGTTGATTGCACAGGTTCTCTAACCGTCCTAACTGGTTATAATGCCACCCTGGATATAATTTTCTTCCGGACAAACGGGCACACTGTATATATCGGAAAGTATACCCTGGAGATTACCGATGATGAATACCTGGTCGCGTCGTACCAATTAATGGCAATATAAGATCATGTTCCTGTTTTTGACAGGTACGGGCGTTGTCATTTCGAAATAAAACTAATCGTCTCGGAGTCAGTATGATGTTGCAGAGAGGCGTATCAACGATACTGCAACATGGTATCTAGGCACTATTAAACCGGACGAAATCGGACTGTTGCAAGCAACTAATGCACACAGGCATGTTATGGATAATGATTTGGAACCCGACGTTCACCTCAGTTTAACTCATCTTATAAGGGGCCGGTGTAGACTAACGCTTAGTCCCTGAATATGTATAATTTTGATAGTAACAGATACATCCTTTAAATTGAAAAGGAGACCCAGTGAATTTGGAGACTTGCTTCTTTTTGGGCTTTAGCATTGCAGGGAGGGCTAGGCTGTATGGAAAATAACGTGGTTCAGGGACTGTGAGACAGACTGAGGGCAGTGTGGTGGCCTAGTGGTTTACAGCGTTCGTTCGTCACCCCGAAAACCACCCGAGGAGAGTTCAGGAACCGGAATACGGACTCTTTGAAACATTCAGTAATATTTCCAAAGCTGTAATGCAAACTAATAATTTTATCACCAACTTTACGTACCCCTGTTTAATAGAATAAATTAATGACAGCGACGAAACGGTTCAGTAGTCATAAAAACGTCAGCATTAGGAAGAGTGTTTAATATTGGGACGATGTCAAGCGTGTGTTTACAAGCATTAGATGGTTATGACAGTAGGCGTTCGCGGAAAGATGTATAAACTGTTCCACTTGTGTGAATGTGTGTCTCTTGAGGGCGGAACACAACAAACCATAAGTCAATATCCTGTTGGAAAAATCAACAGAAGTAGGAAAACGAGGAGGGTGTTTTCAGTAACCAGGATGTGGGTCTTTTGTGTAACAGAGGAAAGCTGCGTGTATAAAGATGTATAAACTGTTCTACTTGTGTGAATGTGTGTCTCTTGAGGGCAGAACACAACAAACCATAAGTCAATATCCTGTTGGAAAAATCAACAGAAGTAGGAAAACGAGGAGGGTGTTTTCAGTAACCAGGATGTGGGTCTTTTCTGTAACAGAGGAAAGCTGCGTGTTAAACTGCGGATTTAAACAGCTTGTGTATAGAAGGCTATTCAGTGGTCTCGGTGCGGTATGGAATACTGTAAGGGACATCATCTCGATCTCACAATCTCGAATTCAAGACTTTTCAAAACACGAATACAAGCATCCAGTGTATATTGTGAGAACGTCCTTTACAGCGTTCTGCGTTGCTAAATTTCTAGTTCTCATTTTCGTATGTTTTTGTCATATTTGTATCCAAAGCTGGACATCGCGATTATATTCCCTACAGTATCCCATAGTGGGAGTATTTTATTTGAACATTTATATATTGCGCATTACATGTAACTACTTCCTGGTTCAAAGAATTCAAAGTGTGTGTCGGTGAGCTATTTTTAAGCATGTTGTCCATGTCATGATTAAGTGTTTTTTGTTGAATGAATTTTGATATCTCAAGCCAAGGAATTTTTTTTTATATAACTGAAGTGCAAAACAAAGGAAACACATAGTAATTTGCGGTTATCTTTTTCAAAAAGTAAGTCGCACACATGTTGCCAAGACACCACAGATACGTTTCACTATGGCTTGCTGGGGATTTCTTAAAATCCGAAGTTTGTTCAATCGCGCGAGCATGTTACACGCCATCAATATATTTTACCGTCGATTGGGATTGTTAGTGGAATACTTGTTAAAAGGCACACATTAAGTGATCTTCACGATCTTCACGATCTTCAATCTGAATTGATACGAAGGGATACAATGACGTGTGTCAACTAAGTCAGCGAGCCTGACCACCCGATCCCGTTAGTCGCCTCGTACAAGCATGGGTTACAGAAGATCAATTCTATCCCAGATACTCATGGGTCGAGACTCAATGTATTGAATGAGATAGGTGATATCTCGATGGTCATGGCCTCATCATGGCTGTTTTAATGGCTGCATTTTAATTGATAAACTAACTAACTTGGAAACAGGTGTCACGGGGAACGTGTTGCATGTGCGAAACGGATAAAGCTATAGCACAAAACTGGATAAAGGCGTCCGTCCATTTTTGTATTTGCGACACATTTGACAATCCTATCTGACATATTGATCGATATTTGCCGGCGTCTGATTACTATCGCTTTACCTGGTATTTTCAACGCTTTGGAAAGCTTTAATATTGCTAAAAGTGGCGTAAAACTACACTCACTCACTTACTATTGGTAATAACGAAAAAATCTAGTTCCATTTCATTGTCCTTTGGTAAGAAGTTTTAACTTGAAAAATACAGATAAAAAAAATTGGAAACACCTTGGATGGCTAACTGGGCGACAGAGTAAGTTGTTGTTTTCTGTGCCCGTTAAAACAACGTTCATGGTTGTTGAAACGGAATATCAGCTGCAAAGGTACGTGTTCAGAGTACGTACCTCCATGTTCATAACCGTATCCCGTACGATGACGGTGTTGTTGCCAACGTGTCTGACAACATACACCGGTGTGTTTTCCTTCACTGCTGAATTTCTTTCTAAGTTGAGGGTGAGATGGTCATTTCCGGTTTGCACACTGACCACGATGGAGTCCTGCAGTCGGCAGAAGGTGACGTTTCCAGATGAGATGTCTGGATAAACGATGTCGACGATGGCCTCCATACCTATGACAAAACGATACACGAAGATAAAGACATGGTTTTAACATTGTTTAAGATAGATTTACACTTTGAAGGGATGCGTCTCTTGAAACAGGATATTATTATTCATTTCAAAACAGATTCGTGACATTGTAGCTCACCTGGATATGTGGGGCTCTGAGGTAGCCTAGTGTTTAGCTCACCTGGATGTGTGGGGCTGTGAGGTAGCCTTGTGGTTAGCTCACCTGAATATGTGGGGCTGTGAGGTAGCCTAGTGGTTAGCTCACCTGGATGTGTGGGACTGTGAGGTAGCCTAGTGGTTAGCTCACCTGGATGTGTAGGACTGTGAGGTAGCCTACTGGTTAGCTCACCTGGATATGTGGAGCTGTGAGGTAGCCTAGTGGTTAGCTCACCTGGATATGTGGAACTGCGGGTAGCTTACTGGTTAGCTCACCTGGATATGTAGGACTGCGGGTAGCCTAGTGGTTAAAGCGTTCGCTCGTCACAACAAAAACTCGGGCTAGCTACTCCAAATTGGTAGAAGGTGTGAAACCCATTTGTGGTGTCCACCGCCGTGATATTACTGGAATATTGCTAAACGCGGCGTATATCTAAACTCACTCAGTCACCTGGATCACCTCAGTCAATGAAAAGCTTTAAGATGTCAACAATGGACAATAAAAGATATTTCTCAGCGTCGATATCAAGCTATATTCAACAGATATACTGCTGGCTAACGGACAAACAGGAAACAAGTAAATAAACTTGCAATCGAAAATATAATTTGACTTTTATGATAGTGAGGCACCTAGTACTATACTGACACGCACGTTTATATTAAGTTTATGAATTCTGAGTAATGTGGGGGAAAGTGTTGATTTAAAAACAAATCCTTGGTCAGTGTCGTACAACGACTCAAAAGGTTGATTCTATTGCGAAATGATACTCTTGCTGTTGATCACTGGATTGTCTTTCCAGACTATTAACATACCGCTGCCATATTGCGGTGTGCGGCGTAAAACAACAAAGAAACAATAATGCTGAAGTCATGTCGCATAACACAATTACGAAATGTGACACGTTGTAATTACATCTAAGAAAATGGATAGAAAATGAAACCCAATGATGAACCAATATGAGGAAGCAGTAACCGTAACTTTTGCCCCAAGATGAATCCCTACATAAATACTCTAAACATCATCTATGTTTCAATTTACATTATCTTAAGAAAATCTTCCATTGATATATTTATCGCATAAGAATCACACATTGGCGGCCTACCTTCGTATGGTGTTGTCATTGGAAGCACAACGTACACCAACAAAACCCTGAACCTGTCCATGTTGACCACGTCTGTTGTAAAATCAGACCAGGATCTCCGTCTCGTTTTATCATGCTTCCGTCACGACTGAGGTCAACCCCAAATCAATTTTGCGCAACAACGCGAACATATCCGGGTGGGGAAGCAGTTCAAAGTTCAAATAGTTTAAATCTGTTTATTTATTTATTTCGACCATGAAGCACTGATGTGTGCAACCCATCATGACTCAAAACCCTTGGACCGATCATACAATACTGGTTTCCAGAGGCGATATCGCTTGTAGAAGATCAGGCGATATCTCCTAGGAGGTATTGTTTTGCTAAGTTTTGAGGTAAATGCTGATTGGTCAATATTTTCGGACTACTTTCATCTCCCTTAGCTATGAACAAAGGTGGCCGTCTCAATAAGTCATTTTTGACAGGTGACAAAGTTTCAATTGATGGAACCACTTAAAATACCAACAAGAAACGGTGAAACTTGTGCATTGCAGAATTTAAAGCAATACATGTTAGCACTACCTTTTGTATGGTTGTTTTTATGACGTAAAGGTGTCACTTGTTCCCTCTTCCATCACTCTTGTTCACTTGGATGTAGTCTTCAAATGAACTTCCTACAGGTCACATTTCGTTTTTAATTCCTCTTGAACGACAAATTATGGATGATATTGGATGATATTGGATGATAAGTAGGATCTCACCCTCGTGTCTTTTGATATCAAATGTATCACCATAAGCCACACAATATGCCTCGGAGTTTTCCAACTTTATCAATTCGTGTTGATATATTTGATATCAAAAGACACGAAGGTGAGATTCTCTATAAATGTCGATTGTGTGTGTGCGTGTGTGTGTGTGTGTGTTTGTTTGTTATTTGTCTTTGGTGTGTTGGAAGTGACGAAACACTTTCCATATTTATAGCAAATGTACAATAGAATTAAAGGAGTCACTATCAAATTGTGATCAATAGTGAATAGACGAGCAACGTGAGACTGCGAGCCACCAGAGTGACCCATGTCCACGGTTTGCTTCTGCCATGGAGGCGTGGTTTATCGAACATGTTCCAGAATAGAGGTGGTCTTCATGAGACAACACTGAGCGGAAATCAAAAGGGTCTGAGTGGGTAATTGAGTTTAGTTTTACGCACTCAGCAATATTCCAGCTATATCGCGGCGGTCTGTAAATAATCGAGTCTAGACCAGACAATCCAGTTATCAACAGCATGAGCATCGATCTGCGCAATTGGGAACGGATGACAAGTGTCAACCAAGTCAGCGAGCCTGACCACCCAATCCCGTTAGTCGCCTCTTACGACAAGAATAGCTGCCTTTTGTGGCAAGCATGGGTTGCTGAAGACCTATTCTACCCCGGAGCTTCTCTGATTGTCTGACCACCCAAAGTGAACGTTGCCCACAATGTTTCTGGAATATTTCAGGAGCGGGGGACAGACTGCACATATACCCCGGAATATTGCTAAAAGCGGCGGAACACTCACACTAGTATGAATGGAAATGGAGCTCACCTTGGGCCCAGCACCCGACAATACCGCACAAGTACAGTAACGCAAATACGTCTCGAGTCGCCATGTCGGTCTTTGTTTCTTCAACGAAACTGAACCCACAATGACAAGTGTCTGACGTGCAACCTTGCACAACTGTGTCCAACTCGTGATAATGGCACCTTTTTGCCTCGTGATCAAATAACATGTGCTCTTCTTTCACCAAGTATTCATCTGTCAGTAGAAATGGAGGGGATGGTATGGGTTACTTGGAGATTCTGTAACCCAGGTCGAATATTAAGGGGTGCACACGAATGTTCTAGTCGTCAAAAAATCACTCCGCCTTTGACATTCCAATGGGTTTACCATTACAGCTAATTACATATGCATCGTGTCGGCTTTAAGACTCTACGTATGTTAATTCAAAATGTAAATAGTTTCAAGGCCAAGCTAACAACAGACAAAACACCATGACACTATCGTCCGTACAAGCCCGCCCGAACACTTGCAATAATCCGTTTAAGTACTGATATGGTATTAAACAACTGTAGCAGGATTATTTTCATATCACGTGGACCTTGATCCTTTTTGACTGCGCCTGTTCTGAAATCCGAGCTGACTAACTTACTGTAAGCCTTTTGTTTAATGTTGCGGTTTGTTTGTATAATATCAAATATATCCCCCTGTAATAGTGGCGACTATGACAACATTTGACGACACGCTGTAGATTAGGCTTCCATTTTTCACGATCAGGAACACTTCCTGTTCGTGGATCCACATAACTTATCGTCGTCATATATATTCTCAAGCACGACGTTAAACCCAATTTCACCTCACCTCACCTCACCTCAAATCTGGAGGGGCGGTGGGATAGCCTAGTGGTTAGAGCGTTGGCTCGTCACGCTGAAGGCCCGGGTTCGATTCCCCACATGGGCACAATGTGTTAAGCCCATTTCTGGTGTCCCCCGCCGTGATGTTGCTGGAATATTGCTAAAAGCGGCGTAAAACTAAACTCAGTCAGTCAGTCAGTTTCAGTGAATCTGTTGTGTGTCCAAACTGTTACTTGCTGTTATCGCATCACGTGTATATAACAATATACAGATGCAACTGATAAAATGTTGTTGTTGTTTTTTCTGTGAATCTGTTGTGTGTCTGATTGGTTGGATACATGTACTCTCATTCTGACAACAGGCCCTCGTGCCTTTGCGAGGATTAAAGATTTTATAAAATATTTTTAAAAAATTGTATTTGCAAGAGAGCTTGCTTCGACCACACCCACGTTTTGTGCGGATATATGATCATCCATTTGTGTCAAGATCGTTTAGCTGAGAGTCAAAATCGGGTTTCAATCGACTTGCAGAAAGAACAATAAAGAATGGGTAGGTGTCATGAGTGGTGCACGATAGGCCAGTCATCCATGATTATGTTTACATTAAGTTTTAATCGATTGTATACGATTTGTAGCGTAGCGATCGGCAAAGCAGTCGGGTAGGGTGCACCGAAGTGTCCGGCCTTGTCATAATGTGATATGCTGTGAAGCATTTCGAGTCGGGGGTCATCTCAAAACAATATTTTTTAAATCATTAATCCTCGCAAAGACACGAGGGCCTGTGATTTGACTTGGATAGGGATAGGTGAGGGGTTTACTCAGATGTCTAAGTATAGAATCCATGGGGCAACCTGCAGGTTTGTGTGGCGGCAATGGGATATCACAACCGTTGATTACAAGCAATCTAGTCTGTCCCACAGTACCTGAGCCACGTTATCTAACGCTTCTGTATGCCCAAAACCCCTAAATAAAGCAATTCATGAGGTTCAGGGTCGGAATCTCCTAATTCACTTGTGCTTCTTTTCAACATCAATAAATTTATTTTTGTAATGGACCTTGTTTAAGTTGCTTGGTACAATTCTGAACTCAAAGCATATTATTAGTGATATTGTGTGAATTCCAGTTCATGGTGGGTTACAGGGAAATGTGAGATAACAGACCAACTGCGTTAATCCTGAAGTAACGATATCAGAATTCATACCCCAAACAAGCGATTTGGTCCGTTTGTTCTTCTGTAAAATCAAATTGGACAATTCGTCTACGAAACGTGGGGAAGTTATAATTACTAGACTTCATCTTGAACACTATGGATTAAATACTTACCGCAGTTTCATTGATGAAGAAGTTTCAACTGTATGATTGTTCCAGTAGAACAGTCAATTAGTCGACTAAGAAACTTGAGGAAGTCATAATTACTACACTTCGTCTGGAACACTGTGACTTGAACACAGTGCCATTCGTAAAGACACCTCGGTGTACGCGCAGTGATAAAAATATTCGCGAGACAGTGAAACCTTATCTAACTGAATGCCCTGGCCACAATCTCAGACCAGATTTAAGAAGTGCTGTAACTGAGACGGAAAGAGTCCTTCCGTTTTGGCAGTGAATTAGTCATTACCTGCAGTGTTATCTGCCATGAGAAATGTTAATATCCGCACCAGCACCATTCGATAATGTAAGCCGTTTGGGTGTTAACCCATATTCGTGAAAAAACATTTCAGTGTTTTCTCGGACTACTCCTGAATATGTGTGAGTCGTCGTCTCGACTGTCGATGACTATAGTCCGTCAACTGAACTTTTGGCACCCTGTTTTTCACAATTTACCTTTTATCCAAAAATGCCTTCAAAATGTTTTTGTGCATACGCTCTTTATATCTTATGACCTATCTAAGGTTTAAATTTCATAATTTTATGTCAATTATTAAAACTTCTCCTTTAGAAGCCATCTTATAAAAATAAAAAAAATAGAAGTAGTTATACAAGGGAGTAAAATGATACGATGGAAAAGCAAACAACATGGTATGACACGCGTGCATGTTGTTTACATTGTTACGCCTGCAAGCAAATCTAAATGGGCCTGTATAATCATCACAAATCCATCTTAAACAAGTAGATGTATTGAAGTCTTTAAAGACTGGTTGCTCAATCTCTTGTATCTATATCCAAATTTGAGCAAGAGCTTGCATATGGTACGCTTTGATACATTGATGTCATGGTCTTCTTTTGAACAATATTTCTTCAGTTTGCTTGAAGATATGGACTCATTGGATCGATGTAACCGACACATGACGTCCCTCACAATCCTTCTATCGAATTCATCAAGCTTTCTTTTTTTCATGTTTTGAGACGATCCCCGATGTAACTGCCACGTCATTGCCAGGCTCTGAAAAATGGTGTCATGGGAGATAACTCTTTGCAATGTTCTTTTGCAGGTCTTGGTGGCATTAAATGTCTTTTGGAGAAACACTCAATTGGAAAATTCGCTTTGCCTCGTGCTTAAAGAGCACCACATTTCCGGACAGCGATCTTCCACTTCCACGCTCTTCGAGTCAAATTCTTTGATCATTATTCATATCTGAGGACTTCACCAACTCCCTGGCCAATACGGCCATGGTGTATATGTTTTTCTCACATTTGATTTTCTGTTTCCCTCCTTTCATTTTCTTCAATTTGCGACATACAATTCCAGATTGGGTAGCTAGCCTGGTTTCTTCTCTATCATTCTGGTGAATCATAATATAAGCAAGCTGAGAGTTCCGGATGTCAACCATTGTTAAATTGTCATACAGTTCTTTGCTTGGTTCAATTTTTTGAGTAAGAGATTTGTCATTTGCAAAGACGCAAATGTTCCTAAGGTATTTCAAGTTGATACATGGGCTTGGTTCACCTTAAAACAGTGTCCTTGAACTGACTCAATCGTAAGGTCCTCAGGTTGAATGACAGTGTGTATATTTCAAGAACTTAAAATATTAGGAAAATGACCAAAAATCACACAACTCAACAAGTGAATGTTCAAAACATCGTACATATATCGGAATGGTTATTACTTAACGATGGATCAGGGCCAAGGTGCAAGCTCTTGTGCGAGTCTGAAAGACAACTGTCTCCTCGGAGATGCTCGTCCGAAAACTCGTATTTGCAAATGTTGCAGTGAAAATGTGGTTAGAGTTGAAGTACACTTCACTGCAGTTTGTATTCAGATTTGCGATATGCTATAGGGCAAGAAATAGAATCAGTTCATCCAGGTTTTTCACAGATAACACGAGCAACTCCATTACTAAAATGTACAAGCGCCGGTAATTTGCTCGGCGACAATAAGCAGTATCTACCACATCCCGCTCATGTTTGAGATATATGTCTTCAACCTTTTAAATGTGTATACGTGCTTTGTTGTCGGCCTGTCGTGGGTGCTGATGTCCCTGGGGGATGACGTCAGCAAGGCGGTTCTGGGATTAGCAACGTTTATCATTTCTCAGTACCATGGGCGTTGCGTGACTTACACCCTCTAGCTAGTAACTAGAACATGCTGGTGTTCTCGCACAGTACGGTGGTCGGTACCCACGGCAGGGAGATACATTGAGCTGTGATATGGGCATAGGTTTTTAATGGCAAATATTTCACAATTATGTATTTGATGTATCATATAGGCCATATGGACATTTTTCATTACATGTACTTTTATTGAATTTGGTTGTAAAAACAATGTGTGACACCTTAATAAACTAATTTTCTTCTTCTTCTTCTTTTCCGTGTTTGTTAATGCTATACCACCAGTAGGGTGGAAGACACATGTTCTAGTTCTTCTCAACCTAGAAGAATTGCTCTGTCAGTCCTAAATAAGGCCCTAAACACGTTTAAATGACAGGTGACAGTAGGCCCCGACTCTTTAGTCTTGACGGAATCGACTTCCTAGCGTCATGGGAAAATATCTCGGGTAGGTCACAGGAATGTTGGATGTGGTTGGAACGTGGTTCCCAGGTCGACTGCTCAATGGATACCCCTGCAACTTGACAAGATATTCTGTACCCTAAACAGAGGGGAAAAAACATGTATCAACATACTCTTTATACAGTTACAATAAGACGTTTTCAAATCGACAATTGGATTCACTTTGTTCAAAGTAAAAACGACACTATACAGTGATAATTCATTCCAAAGTATATTAGTAGACTACACAGAAGAGCATCTGAAATTGTTTGATTGTTCTATTATCTATTCAATAATTAACTACCTGGATACAATCGTGAGACAATCAATGAACAAAACAAGCCCCAATCCATCAAGTTAAGTAAGTGAGTGAGTGAGTTAAAGTGCATATACCCAGCGGCAGTATGTCAGCCAGATCGTGAATGAGTGAGTTTAGTTTTACCCCACACTCAGCAATATATGGCTGCGGTCTGTAAATAATCGAGTCTGGACCAGACAATATTCACTCACTCACTCACTCACTCACTCACTTGCATGGACCATAGCTGGATTTACACCCTTCCTTCAGTCGCTGGCGATTGAACTGAATTTTTAGCAATCACATAAAACAACAAACATATGACGATTAATGATTGTGGTAGATCAACATATACTTTGAATGTTTTGGGAATTACGTTTCCTCTCAGGAGGACAGTAAATTTACAATACTCTAACCTTCCGTGAGGATACAGCCACTCACAATCTGGGTTTCTAATCAGATCTGATTTTTTTAGGGCGTGGCCTTTCTTGTTTTGTCATCAATATATCTTATATTGCCTCAACAATAGGGTCAGTTACCTATCACAGCTAGCAAGACTTCCATGTTATGTAGCAGGCGTATATACATGACGTTTGCCCTTTTCTGCTCTCTTGAAAAAATTCTGAACAGTAGTTTTTATTTTCATCCTTAGGGAGGAATTCCATCCGTGTGTCTGTGATCATGTTTCATTGTGGCTAGGTAGAAGGTCGAACATGAAACTTTGGTCTTTTGGGGCATTGTTTTCACGAGGTAAAGTCTTCTGGCATTCTCTAAGATCTGTGTCTTGGAACTGTTGGATACCCTCATTGTGAGTGAATATTGTTTTACGCAATTTGGAGCAATATTCCTGCAATATCACGGCGGGGGACTCCAGAAATAGGCTTCACGCATTGTATCCATGTAGGAATCGAACCCGTGTCTTCAATCTGGCGAGCGAACGCTTTAACCACTAAGCTACCCTCTCGGCCCTGAAAGTCTCATCCGTTTTGACCATGACGTGGCTGTCGGTTGTCCCTGAATTTTTAACCAGATTGATAACGAGAACCAGGGGGAATTTCGATATGTTGTTTCTGTCAAATAATATACTACTTGAAAAAAATAACTGTGCAATGTTTCATATTATGCCATTCTTTAATCCCAAAAAATAATATCATGATTTGTGTTTTTTTCTTTATCTGGCATTTTATGCAAAGTGCTTTGCTCCATGTTAATTTAGGAAC
The DNA here is from genome assembly GCF_003918875.1 of Haliotis rubra. Taxonomy (NCBI): domain Eukaryota; kingdom Metazoa; phylum Mollusca; class Gastropoda; order Lepetellida; family Haliotidae; genus Haliotis; species Haliotis rubra. The sequence goes on along the minus strand of NW_025765228.1, from coordinate 21,924 downwards.
ATAACTTTTCAAATAGCTTTTATTTTATGCAGTTCTATGTTATGCACAGTTACCTTTTTCCGTCAGTATATTACAGTTTTTAATGGTTGGAAATCAGTGATGAGATGACGCAGATTTTCTGTAAGCCATGGCATGACGTACGCGCAGTTTAGGTTGACATTAACGTGTTTTCCACAACTTCAGAAGCTAGAAAATAACCCAGTTTTCAATGTCAGGTGTGTGAAATTCAGGTGTTAGAAAGCATGCAAAAGTGAGTAAGTTCATTGTGCACAAATCTCACGTGCCAGGCGCCACCAGTAATAATAGTGACATGAGATTTTATGCGAAGTGCTTTGCTCCATGTTAATTTAGGATCATTTTTATAACTTTGTAAATAGCTTTTATTTTATGCAGTTTTATGTTAACCACAGTTACTTTTTTCCGTTAGTATATATGTACATTTTTTCAAAAGGTCACGGATGGGATGCCTGGAAAATTTGACTCAATGTTGAGATGAAACCTACCACTAGAAGTTAATGTCCCCCGAAAGGTCACCTGAAAAAGCCTTGTGTCAAGGTTGCTGTGGAAAAGGTAGGATGTTATGGAAACCCCAGATGAAAAAACACCGAAATTGTCTGCCACGGAAATTCATCGTCTCAAGATTCTCGATTAAGATTTGTTGGTCCAAAGCAGACAACGTTTATTCTCTCAATAGTGCCACTGATATTAATCACAAATTCTGCGAGTGTAAAAATTAAGATGGAATGTTTATACTTACAGATTTATAGCTGTATAGATTGCAGTGATATTCTCTGGTCGGATAAATAGGTTGCCATGACAACACCGTCACATCAAGGCATTACAGCATACACGATACACAATACAGGATCGTTTAGAATTTCAATGGTGAAATATTGTTACTTTTCAATCAGCAAAATGTTCTTTAGTTGTGTTCACCATTTCAATTATTAACTGCGTATTTTAAAATATTCTCAGACATTTGTACAACAAATTGTTCACATCGCTACACGGCGTCTGAAAGAAAGTAAAATTATGGACATGTGTTTATCAAAAGTATTCTTAGTGGTTAAAGCGTTCGCTCGTCACGCCGTAGACCGGGTTCGATAAAGAATTGAATTGAATTTATTCCCCACATGGTTACAGTGATATCATCAGAGTACATGCTCGTCAAGTCAAAATTCGGATCGCAGTTTAATCAACCACACGATTCCGATGGAGAGCCAAATATGTTTATAAATGGCACAAACAAATATTTTACCGAAAGGGGTCTAGTATCCTTGATGAACGGGATTTTACAATGTAAAAGTTCTAGAGTATCGCTTGACCTTGACCCAGAGAGTTCATTACACAAGGCACATTCCAAAACTGACATTTGCAACAGTGGAGAACTCAACTCTCAAGTTCCTATTTTATTATTAATATAACTCGTTCAGAATTTCTTAAGCACAGTGACAAGTTGCAGCAATGTGTGCCGGTTGTGTTATTGGGGTGTTCGCCATGGAAATTCTGTTTTCTGATCACATTTTATTGGGAATTATTCCGGAGATGAATATTGTAACTGAGATAGCCTGTGCCAAGCTGTGTGTAGATCGCCCCTCCTGTAGGTCTCTGTTCTACGAGGACGGGAAGTGCATCCTGGCAGATGCCAATATAACAGACAGAGCTCAGTTGGCACCTCGAGACAACGTGAAGCATTACGGAAAAGTATCTGTCACCAGTAAGTTCACTTTTCCGCAGTCCTAATCCTTGATTTTCCTTTTTTGCTGTTGTTTTATTGTTGTTGTTGTTATGATAAAATTTGTTTAAAGAAACGCTCAGCAATATCCAAGCCCTGTCACTGCGGCCATAGAACCTCACCATCAGTTGCAAATGAAATGGATTCGCCCACGTAAAATTATAATGATTAATGTTGTCCTGTTCATACATGGCAGAAGCGCAGATTCCATTATCTACAATTTTTAAAAATAATGTTTACATGACTTTATTGTCATGGCTGGATATGATATTGATAACCTGACGTATGGCCATGTCAATATTTTTCAGATTTTCACATTGGTGAGGTTGTCAAAATAACTCTTGCAGAAATATTTACTGAATGTGTGTAAACAATGTGAGACGTACATAGTGAAATCATTTGTGTGTTTGTTTGTTGCCGCATTCGGTCCAGCTATGGCTGCAGATCAGACAATCCAGTGATCATGAGCATTGATCTGCGCAGTTGGGGTAGTGAAAGGAAGATCTAGTACCAACGCTATAGAGAGGCTATATATTTACTATATTGATAAAAATGTGAACGATATAATTTCTTGTGTCCTTTAAAGTTTTTGAATGTCTTACACATGTCTCAACTGCAGCTAGAAGTGAATCTGACCATTTACATATTGATCCGACCCTTCAAGATCCGCGTTAGATTTGGTCTTCAGCAACACAATGCTTGTTGTAAGAGGCGACTAACGGGATCGGGTGGTCAGGTTCGCTGACATGGTTGACACATATCATCGTATCCCAGCTGCGTAGATCGATGCTCATGATGTAGATCATTGGTTTGCCTGGTCCAGACTCTATTATGTACACACCGGCTCCACATAACCGTAATATTTCTGGGTGCGGCGTTAAACAGCTAAGAAGTAAACAAACCATCTAGATTCGAGGCAAGATCCAGTCTCAATTGGAGTGTACCTGGAAATAAAGATACGAAATTTAATATAAACTAGCGGATGACGGTACCGACAGGCATTTCAAAGTGACAAAACCCTTTCCACAGGTAAATGCACACCTACAAATGTATCTTATCTAAATCAAGATTTAATGTACATCAGCCCTTTAAGACATAATTCGAATAGCTCGTGGATGTCGCGCTTGTTACTTCTTGTGCGGAGAGATTCTTCAAACTGAGTAAACAATTATGGACTGCGTGTTAATAATTTCACTCGGCGTCATTAATGGTGGGTTAAGCTATTGGTAAAACTACTTTTTAAAAGTTGTAAAATCTTCGGTTTGGTTTGAAAAATATACAACTGAGTGTTTTACAAAGTTTCTAAACAGGATGGAAAAATATTATCAGGCCGTTGAAATGTCAATATTGCGTCATTTAACGTCCGATATATTCTGTTACAAATGGCATATTTTTAAGTCAAATTGTCAATATGGAAATTCACCTGCCTCTTAATGTCAATGATTAGATCGTGCAAGTCGCTCTAAGTGGAGGACAATACACAAACATTGACCCTTTTTTACTTTCGTTCACTGTTCAGGAACCTGTTTGAAATCGCAGCTTAAAATTATACCTTTTTCTACACTTGCTGAAAGGGGTCAGGCTATAGGCCTTTTAAAACCTGGTCAAACTCAGCGGCAGGTTGCTGTCCGCTTTAATGTGAGTCAGAGTGCTATTGGTAGACTGTGCCAGAGATTTCAAGCCAGTGGGTCCGTGGAATATGCATGTCCACCAGGTCGCCCCAGAGTCACAACAGTCCGAGATGATAGGCACATGATTAACACTGCGTCACGTAAGGGATTCCTCAACGCAGCAGGGGGTTCGATCATGGTTTGGGAGGAATAACTCCTACTGGACGTACTCCACTGTTCGTGGTCGACGTAATCTTACCGGACAGCGTTATCTTGACGAGACTTTGGCCTTTCCTGCAAGTTATGCATGGCTTTTATGGTCGACCCTCTTTACTGCAAGACGACAACGCTAGGCCTCACACGGCCAGGATTGTCACGGAATTCCTTAGGCAGCAGGGTGTAGAAAGGATGGAGTAGCCAGCACGCTCGCCAGACCTCAACCCAATTAAGCATGCCTGGGATAAACTCGGTCGACGTGTCAACCAGCACCAGTGGCAAGGACTCCGCAGAGCTCTAGCAGAGCAATGGAATGCGATTCAGCAAGTTTTCTTTATGAACTTGATAAGGAGCATGAGGAAAATGTGCACCTGTGTCTTGGACGCGCGAGAAGGGCACACAACATATTGAATGACCGAGTACTTCATGTTTGTCATTTTCATTTTGGGGGTTGATCTATAAAACGGATATTTGCTCGTGCTGTTTGAACTTTTTGTCTGTATGTCACGATGTCTCACGTTTGCCAACACATTAAACATTATGATGACACTCTTAGTTATAGCAATTCTGAGAAACTTGTCTTTACATGTGCTTTGTATCACTTGACTCTTTACTTATGACGCCTAGCATATAACTGTTGACATCCTGGTGTTGCTACCTCTGTTGCATTAATAGTTTAATCGAAATTTCTCGTTGCTTCCATTTTCATCCTCGTAATTTTAGTTATTATTTTTTTTGATAATAAAGATTTCTCTCGTTGCTTCAAATATTGTCTCGGTATTTCAATTATTTTCTCGAAAATCAAGTATTTCTCGTTGCTTCAAACATGTTCTAGTTCCCTCAGTTAGGTCCAGGCTGCTTCAATTATTTTCTGGACATTTCGAAGCAACGTGATATGTCCATCAGAACCATATTTTACGTTTCCAAAATGCTATGAAAGGTATCTATTGTCTTGACTAATTTTGTGTACTTACTGTAAAAGCACTTGACATTATTATCCTTTTAATTGATTGTGTAAACGGCTCACTAAAGGAACAGGCAAAACCACGCAGTGTTGGACAATAGGTGACACCTGCAAACAGTGTTGGACAATAGATGACACCTGCAAACAGTGTTGACAATAAATGACAATAAATAGATGACACCTGCAAACAGTGCAAACAGTGTGGACAATAGATGACACCTGCAAACAGTGTTGGACAATAGATGACACCTGCAAACAGTGTTGGACAATATATGACACCTGCAAACAGTGTTGAACAATAGATGACACCAATAGCACACCTGCAAACAGTGTTGAACAATAGATGTTTGGACAATATATGACACCTGCAAACAGTGTTGGACAATATATGACACCTGCAAACAGTGTTGGACAATAGATGACACCTGCAAACAGCGTTGGACAATAGATGACACCTGCAAACAGCGTTGGACAATAGATGACACCTGCAAACAGTGTTGGACAATAGATGACACCTGCAAACAGTGTGGACAATATATGACACCTGCAAACAGTGTTGGACAATAGATGACACCTGCAAACAGCGTTGGACAATAGCTGACACCTGCAAACAGTGTTGGACAATAGATGACACCTGCAAACAGTCACCTATGCCGTTTTTACTTGTTGGTCCTCTTTTGGGCCTCAGATATTCGTTGAAACAAAAGTAATTCTTAGTTTAGCAAAGGATATGGCAATGCTGAATTTCGAAAAATATGACATCAATAAAGATATGTTCACGAAATGGTGAGCGTATCCTGCTCCATCGGCGGCATCCGATACATGCAAAGCCAAGGCAATATCTCGTTTGACACGCCTACCGTGAAAACATATGGTACAAGTCAAGATGTTGAACTGCATTCGATATTATATTGCATAATTTTATTTAAATAAAACCCAAAAACTTTTTTAAATAGTTGACTTTGGCCTTCAGGGATTGCTGCGAAGGGGTGCAGTGTGGAAGGATTTGTCTACCATCCCCGGGGGAACATTTGCTACCGGAACAGAACGACTACCCGACACACGTGGCACATGGCGAGTAAGGTGTGCAAGGCAGATGGAGGGGCCCTGATGAAGGTAGACACGGAAGAAAAACACAAGTTCATGGTCACCTACGGAGAATCTACCCGTACGTTAACGTTATCTCTCATGGCCAGGCTATCTCATGGCTATCATCGTAGCACTAAGATCGCTTTGAGGAACGGGTACCTGGTTGTGTCAGGGCCAAACGGGGCGGTGGGGTAGATTAATGGTTAAAGCGTACAATGTGTGAAGTCCATTTCTGGTGTCCCCCGCCGTGATATTGCTTGAATAATGCTAAAAGCGGCGTGAAGCTAAACTCACTCACTCAGGCTCGCGTCTTCGTGCATGCACGTGTTTCGTCACATACGTGTTGACGAAGGGTGGATGAGTCAGCTAACACATTGTTCCCATGTGGGTATCAAAACCGGACTTCAGCGTGAGGAGCGGTCGCTTTACCCGTTACCGCACCCTCCGCCCTGTCACCACTTAGTAATATTCCAGTTATATGACGGCGGGGACACCAGAAATGGGCTTAACGCATTGTACCCGTGTGGGGAATCGAACCCGGATCTTCAACGTGACGGGCGAATGCTTTCAACACCCGAGATGCCTCGGCAATATTTTATAGCAACGATGCAGAATGTCCAAAATCCTATATTTTACGCCGCATCAAGCAGTATTTCTGGAATATCACGTTCTGAGTGAATTTAGTTTTACGCGGTAGTCAGCAATATTCCGGCTATATGGCGACATAATCGAGCCTGTACCAGACAATCCAGTGACCAACAGCACGAGCATCGATCTACGCAGTTGGGACGTGTGTTAGATTGGGACATATTTTCATAAATGTCTTTGGAACCATATACTTTTAACAATACTATCATAAATAGCCAGTAAAAATATTGAGAATGTCGCACGCACGCACGCGGTTACTTCCCGAAACATTGTACCGAATTTATAAACTTCGTTGCAGCCTGTACACTTTCAAGTAACGAGTACCCCTTTCATTATTGTATGAAATTTGTTAACACTTTAAATGAATTGATGAGTTTCGATAAAAAATATATATGAACAACTATCAATGTGTAGAAAATGTGCAGAAAGCGCAAAACACGAACAGAATTGTCAGAAAAAATTGTAAGAACAATTACAGGTTTGAAATCGTTTATAATTACTCATCAAGCCCTATGTTCCCTTTCAAAACTTTTCCACCCTAAGTAGCGTCGTTTATACAGAGGAACATGCACAATAACGCTCATGTTATCCTTGGTCTCCAAGCTATTCGATATCAGTACATTGCTTCCTTTCACTTTAAACCCGTGAAGATCCGGGTTAGAATTAATCTTCCACAACCCATGCGTGTCGCAAAAGGTGACTAACGGGATCAGGTGGTCAGACTCGTTGATTTGGTTTACACATGTCATCGGAGCCCAATTTTATAGATCGATGCTTATGATGTTGATCACTGGATTGTCTGGTCCAGACTCGATTATTTACAAACCGCCGCCATATAGCTGGAATATTATTCAGTGCGGCGTAAAACAACAAACCGACCAACCAATCATCATTTCCAGAGCTTTCACTGTGGATCGGTGGCAAGGGGAAAGTCAACTGGATCTGGCTTGACGGAACACCCATTGTCAAGTTCTACTGGCAGAAAAGCGGGAAGGATGGATGGCCTGCCAACTGTTGTTTGTCCTACCGCTGGAGTGACAGACAGTACAGATGGGATGATGTCAACTGCTATATTCCACGAGGATTCTTTTGTGAAGTTCCTGTTAAACGCTAGAACTGAATACGACCCATTGAATTTTTCACTGGGCTGCCCTTAACATTTGGTTTTCTAAAATTAATTTCGTGTGGAGTAAATTACAGTTATTAAGGACTCAAAGGGATATAGAGAATCTCCCCAGAGTGTCTTTTGATATCAAATATATCACTACGAGTTGATAAAGTTACAAATGTTTACTTTTGTCAACGAGTGTTCATGTATTTGATATCAGAATACACGAGGGTGGATTCTATTTATCATCAAAAATCACTCGTGGAATTACAGTTCGTTGTACTTTCAGCAGTTGCGATTGACACGCAATGACACTCATTGCGACTAAAATAGCCAAGGGTATTTGAAAATTAAATATAAGAATAAGATATTCAAAGTATCCCAAACGCACAACACCAAATCGTTTTTACGCCAGTTTGGTATACATGTTGTTTACTGAAGCTGTTTTAGCCTAATTTGAACAAGGGCTGTGGGGTAGTCTAGTGGTTAAAGCGTTCGCCCCTCACGCCGAACACCCGGGTTCTATTCCCCACATGGGGACAATGTGTGAAGCCCATTTCCGGTGTCCCTCGCCGTGATATTGCTGAAATATTGTTGAAAGCGGCATGAAACCATACACACACTATTTTGAACATCTCTATTTTATTAACTTCAATCGACTAATTAAACCCTTGTAGTTATGTAGTGAGTGAGTGAGTAGGTGAGTTAATATTCAGCTTTATATATGCAATATGTTAGCCATATCGTGACAGAACAATTTATATATTAAAATGAATAAACTTAGAATGTAATAACCTGTCGTTAATGGACAGTAAAATAACTAAAATATCACAGAACGTAACTTCAAATTATAATAAAAATATATTACTATAGACAACAATACAATATACAAAACAGGATAGAGATCACCAGCAACCGAAGGTAGATCACTATACTGAGGACCATGGGGACAGTGTCTTTGTTACCTGCATGGATCCAAGCTGCATCAATCCTCATAGTAAACTCAAAGGTTATTTGACCAAAATCGATGTTTATAAACAGGTGTCAGTGATGAACACAACACATTCATATAAGCACAAACTTTATATTTGGTCGCCTTTACGTAACATGGGACACTTTAACTTCAACTATAAATGATAAGTAAAAGAAACTTGTCAAATGAAACAGCCTGTTTTCAGAAGCTGCATCTGAGCTATAGTTTGAGCAGATAGAAAGAGCACAGGTGCACACTTCATATCTAGACCTGGGTGGTATTGTACAAAACAACCACAGCGCTAACACGGCCTTAAGTCTATGTTAAGGCATGGGAGGTACGGTAACTATGCGCTAAGATCGCTTTGTGCAACGGCACGCTGTTCATGCAGTCTTTGTATGCGGGACAAGAGCAGAATTTCGAAACTACTCCATCTCTAATTGTCTACCATATATGTGAAGTAATTTCTTCTTGAACGCTGTTGTAATTGTATTTCATTGTTTCTGTCAACGATAATTTGTTGTTTTAATGAATTACTTGTTAAATGTAGGCATTGTGTAATTATTATATATTGATGGCTTTGGAGTTAATGTCATCTGAAGTATTCTAGAACTGTTAAAGAGGAATGGTTTGGTTGTTAACGCCACACTCAGCAATATTCCAGCTATATGGCGGCGGTCTGTAAATGCTTCAGTCTGGACCAGACAATCCAGTGATCAACAGCGTACGCATCGATCTACGCAACTGGGATACGATTAGATGTGTCAATCAAGTCAGCGAGCCTGACCCGCCGACCCCGTTAGTCACCTCTCTTACGACAGGCATGGGTTGCTGAAGACCAATTCTCACCCGGATTTTCACGGGTCTGAACTGTTAAAGGCTAATCCAGCATAATATCGAATATACTTGAGGGCAAGTGGACAAACCTGAAGTCCCTATACTCCCATATTACATGAAGGCAGTGAGATTAGTTTTACGCCGCACTCAGCAATATCCCAGCTATATGGCGGCAGTCTGTAAATAATCGAGTCTGACCAGACAATCCAGTGATCAACAGCATGAGCATTGACCTGCGCAATTGGGAACCGATGACATGTGTCAACCAAGCCAGCGAGCCTGACCACCCGATCCCGTTAGTCGCCTCTTACGACAAGCATGGGTTACTGAAGGTTCATTCTAACCCGGACCTTCACGGGTTATTACATCAAGACCAGCCGTGTTGTGAAGACATGGATTTGCTTTATTCCTGCTCTCCCACCCCAGGGCCAACACCTGCTGTAGCTAGGTGATTATTATTATTATCATCATTGATTTAACAGCCATTCCAACTGTTTATCTTGAATTCCAAGTGCAGTTGTACTTTTACTGAATAGTAATCTATAATTAATGTCACGCTTCTACTGTCATTGTATTTGTTTTGCCGTGAATTGTATTGATTTTTAAAGTTAATTATTTGAGTAATAAATTTGTTAATTGTGTCACATCTTTTTGTTGTTTGTTGATGTCAACCTACATTCTTTGCGTCCAGATTTCTCGGTTAACAATATTTCCGTCTGAGTGGTGGGCAATTGTTCTGCGCTTGTTTTCACCGCCATTGTTACATCTCTATTATTCAAAGTGAGTTGCTCTTTTAGGTCTGCCATCTGTTCAACAACATACTCGACAGCTTGTTTCATTACAATGTTAGATACTTGCATATGCTCATTGTGTTCTTTCAACGAGGTAATTTCGCTTTTCAGAGTGCTATATCTGAAGACATGACAATGGAGTATATGGCTACACAGTATCCACAATTGATATTTAGGTCACCTAACTCAAGGGGTAGTCGACGTTTCGGTGTAGGTACTGATACCGTTATCAAGCAAGTCATCATTTGTTTGATAACGGTGTTAGTACCTACACCGAAACATACCTACACTAATACGTCACTCTGGGACACCAGAAATGGGTTTCATTAATGCACCACGTAGGGAATCGAACCCAGGTCTTCGGCGTGACCAGCGATCACTTTTACCACTGGGCTACCCAACCGATCCAAAGTATAAAGTTTGAGGGGCGGTGGGTAGCCTAGTGGTTAAAGCGATGGCTCGTCACGCCAGAGACCCGGGTTCGAATCCCCATTACGGGTACAATGTGCAAAGCCCATTTCTGGTGTCCCCTGCCGTGATATTGCTGGAATATTGCTAAAAAGCGGCGTAAAACCAAACTCAGTCAGTCAGTCAGTAAAGTTTGGAAAAGGGTAGCTTGATAAAAGACTTAATGACTCTGAATGTTGTTGCCTCGATCAAAACACTTTTTAGCAAGAATCACACCAACTGCGGAATATTGCTGCATATAAGGGAAATTTGAGTGGAGTGAGTGAAGTTTTTTTCAGGTGAGTTCGTTCTTGAATATTGACAACATGTAAAATTCAATCAGCAACAAATTATTGAAAATTATAAACAAATAACCACAAAGATACAAAGAAAATATAAATACGACAAAATAAAAGAGGGACTGATTCCGCAATCAACATCCTGGTAGTGTACGGAGTGCAAACAGTCATCATCTGTGTGAGATGGGTCATGCCACCATTACTGATCAAACGATTGTTTTAACGGCGGCATTGTCCGAATCTATCCCTCAAATATAGGTTTGAAACAGTCTTGTTCACTCTTCTAGAAGCGCTTTACCCCACTAACCCAGCGTGTGGCACTTGGCATCGGTGGACGCTGTCCGAACACAACCTACACGTGCTTTATGAGCGAAAGATCTGTGACGGCCATTGCATTTGGTGGTGTGTTGCTTTGAAGCTGGTATGATTCGAACGGTGGGTACGAGCATTGTCGCTTTGAGTTAGTGAGTAAGAATTTTAGCAATATTTCAGCAATATACGGCGGACACCAGAAATGGCTATCACATATTGCACCTATGTGGGGAATCGAACCCGGCCGGGTATTCAGCATGACGAGCGGAGGTTTTAACCCTTTGTCGCCTTTAACACAGGGACCTGCAAGGCGTGGAATGAGTGGATTGACTGAGCGAATCTAGTTTTACGCCGTTTTAGCAACATTCCAGCAATATTACGGTGTGGGCTTCACGGCTTAGATATGACAAAACAGTTGGCGCAAGAATGTTGTCCCACTAGTACTTTCCAGTGTCTCGTACATGGATAACTTGTAATGGTCACTGCCATCATGGCCTCAAAAAATGTCATTTTGCCTTAAATTGAAGCTGACGTACTAATAACTGGTTTTACGAATACCTGTTATCACTACTATTTCGCATCGATTCTTAAACAAGTGTCGTTGTATAGTCGGAAATTTTTTCATGGATGTGGAAAGCGAATTGCCCCTTTATTTGAACATGTGGTCCTGAGCACGCGTGATTCGTTGCATGCAGTGATTTTAATAATGAAATCATGGAAGGAAACAAATGTTTCTTTGGACGTTTCAGTCAGATGACTTGCAAAAGCCTTGTTTCAGAACGATTGATTTAAGACTTTTTGATCTAAGGGGTGCAGATCACTGACATTTATGCACTGGGACAAGGACGAGTATTCTGTTTCGACGTTGAGGAACCTCACATCACCCCTGTAGAAAAGATGGTTGACCTCTGCACAGCATTCAAGGCTGCAGAAAAGCTCTGAAAAATGTATGGTAGGTGGGGCGTTTCCTGTCACATGACATGCGTGGTTGGCGAGCTGTCTATGGCGCCAGGCTAGTGATCCAGCGAGTTACGGGTGCCCGGATCGAGGCCGGGTGTAAACACCTTGGAGTCAACTTTGTACGTACACCCTGCACACTTTAAAGAACCCACGAACCTGTTAGTAGATGACCAAATGGTAGCCGCTACATGAATACATACAAACACCTAGTTACTGGTACAGCAACGTGCAATAAAAATTTGGACAAAGTACTGTGACTATGTGTCCCAGTCCACCCAGCTGTGAATGGGTACCTCTGTAAGGATGGGGAAAAGCCACATATTACTCGGTGCGCCTAGTGGCTGCATCGAGTTGTATGATCCCCAGGAGTTGAGATCGAAAATACGATGTGCCATTGGGCTTGACATCCAATGATCGAGGTGGCAAAGCTTTGAGCATGCATGTAGATGTGATGGACTATAGCGCTATATAAATACCCATAAAATAACAATTTGTGACGGTTATGAGCTCTAGTGCAGCATACGCTCAACTTTTTCACGAACACCTACTGATCACTATTTGATAGTGATTCAAGGAGTATGCGCAAATTGACAAAAAGAAAAACAGGGCGAAGCTTAATTCCCTGAATTGTAGCTTCAAAACCAAAACAACATGTTGTATATTCCAATATAGTAGAACATATTGCTGCATTGTAATATCAATATCTGTCTAATAACAGCCGTTGAATAGATTTTTGCCAGGTTGTGCTACCGGTGGCGCACAAACGCCGACATATACCTCCTCACAAAAGAACCATAGAATTTTGTTACAATAGAAGTTTGTTTGCAAAATCAAATTGGTCACAGCTGACATTTCTCCAGGACAGCAATGTTTTGTGGCTGCCGTTACAACTATATGTATCTAAATGTGGTTGTATTCTAAACATTTGAGACGAAACATGTATTTCCAGTTGATTAATATATCTGGGTAACGCTTTCACCGATTTGACAGTGTTAAACTATGAGGGATTAAAACGCCGCCAAGATTTCCCGTGCTTGGAAACTGAGAATGTTTATCTGCCTTCAAGAGAATTCGCTCTGGAGTCGTAGATCAGGTGACCGGTACGCAGTGCTCTGTTCTGATGATCGTAATAAACAGGCATCTACACGTACCACGTCGTTGTCATCGCGCCACAGCACGGCGTCATTGTTACTAAAAAGTACTGTCGGAAAAAGAAAAACAACTGCTTTAGCTGGCAGGTACCTGTATCCCTACAATCTACGCTACTGTAAACAATAGCCTATGTCGAAATAACTCACATCGGCCTAACCGGGGCGTTCAGTAGGATGCTTAATAGGATGTGCTTAATAGAAGCATGCTTACTCGCTACAAACCGGGCAAATCTTTAGAATAAATACCAATAGCCGCTGTTCACAATAGATCAGACTATAGATAGCAATTAGGTCGCTCAGCCTGGTGGTGATGACAACGGACCGTTGACTCTAAATTTCTGGCATGAAATGCATGTGCTAAGCATACAGGCACAAGGGCGCATCTCAAAGATATTTTGCTTTTCTTACATGTTGAATATGTTCCATCTATTGATTAACATCTGCGCTGCCTTCTTTCATAAGGTTTATGTGAAAAGAGTATGATACCCACAGAAAATCTTAAATCGGCCAACGTTATTAAATGTCTCCACTATATAGGTGGGTATGACCCACCCGTGGCTCGAAAGGACTGGATAGGCATTTGTAAACTGTTATGACGTTACGCCGTTTACTTCCTCAGTTTAATAGTCCCCTAAAAAGATTTTATTATATGACGGGTAGATTTCGCCCCTTCTGATTGGCCCATTTAATCACATGACAGTTGTGGCGCTAAGTGATGTCAACCTCGACATTGATATAACAATCCAAAGCACCTCCCCGTGGCTGAAAATAGATTTGGGATATTCCAGCAGTGAACTCTGCACTGCTGCTGAAATTGAGACTTGAAATATTTGAACTGTGTGATGTTTTAAAGATGTTGAAATGTTATTGACTGTTGAAAGATATCTTAAGAGTTTGTGATAACAAACAAGTTGAATTTTTAAAAATGCTTTCACTTATTAATACTCGCCTCTGAAAGCTGTAAGCCTATTCCAACTTATATTGAGTCTCTCCCTATGTCACAGAAGAACAGGTATTGGCATCTGTCGGTTGATCCAATGATTTATCGACCTTGACATGTGGGATATTCAATTCCTCGGTCGATAAATCATTGATCAACTCCTCACTAGAATTCAATAATCGTATAATCTTTATCTTAGCTGATATCTCTATCTCAGATATCTTACCCAGCCCAACCCTTAACCGCCATCTGCGACAATCTGTCCTGGTGTTTGCTTTTGAGACGACCCCTCCTTTACTCGTTTATTTTTATAGTGACGAGTGAGACTCCATGGTTCTGCATCCTTAATAGTTTCTGTACTTAAGCTATCATTTTTTTACGTCAGCTATCTTTTATAATGAAGCCAAGTCTAATTTCCAAAATGGGTACTAAAAGTATCCTTTGTAATACAATATCATCGCACACTCAATTTTGCATAAGGCCATCTGTTCCAAATAAGTCAGCATTGGACTTAGAAAAAAATCCCGCATTGCCTTATTTCTGCACTAATATCTCCTCAGTAAAGTCTATATTTTAACGTTTCCATCTCCCTACCACTGAGACTGTAGTTATGCCGAACTTAGTTTAACAGATATTTCATTAATTTGCACATATCAACTTCATAAATTGTTGATATAAATCTTGGAAAAAAGAATTTCCGATAGCATTTCTTAGACTCCGTCCACGGTGAGTGGGTGAGTGAGTTTAGTTTTAGCAACATTCAACAATATCACGGCAGGGGACACCAGAAATGTGCCCTCACACGTTAAAAATTCCATGTTGTGGGAATCGAACCCAGGTCTTCAGCGTGACGAGCGGACGCTTAACCATTAGGGTTACCCCTAATCGCCCAATGACCTCTCCCACAACGCCATATTTCACTATCGCTACACTGACAATTTTCTACACATTTCCATGCTTTCTGGTGTCTCTTAAGTACATGAAATGTCCATAAGAAACATATCATATGTCCGATCCAACTTCTACGTGTTTCAAAAATGAGACTGAAGACATTTTGTTGTTGTAGCGGCTGTTGTTGTGACGCTTGATGTTTCCGGCTGCAGGATATCTGTTTGAGTTTGGGTTTTACCGCTTCTGTGAAGGGTATTTCAACCTAGTTATGTGGGTGTAAGTGGATTATGAGTCTGTCTGTCAGTCCGTCCGTCTGCCCGCTCTCTCATCCACGGCATTGGTAAATACTTCTAGTTCAAATATATGTTTACCAATTCAAAAGATGAACACATCTTTTTAATGAAATAGTTTCTTCCTTACGCTGCATTTTTTCAACTGTATTAATTTTAAAACAAGAAATATCTTGAATCTTATTTCCATCCCTGTTGCACCTACCTATAGACGAACGTTTTAGGGATGCTACCTTGCCCCTCGGATCCTTGAATTTATGTCCGCGGACCCCCATTCGCTGGTACATGCTTTCATGGGACGTACCAGGAGGAATATAGTATAATTAACAAAACGGTTTTAGCGACAGTTCATGATTGCGAACTGACTGACGCTGAGGACAGGCTGTTTCCATTTGCGTTCGCAGGATTCCATATGAATGGCGTCCTCTGACGTAACCAAGCGCAAACAGTATGTTCCGCTAGGACTTCGGTACATCAGCTGATCGTGTTCTGTATATTCCCATTCACCAGCAGCTTCAGACATATCCTCTTTGCAACACGGGATCATCACAAGGCTCTTAGTGTGTGCACCTAAGCCAAAACACTGGCCATTACTCCTGAGACGGCCTCGTTTGTCCAGGAAGACGTTCTGAAAGTAACGCCATTATGAAGCTCGCATACATCGTCAACAGCAACAGGTATCATTGCGACCGAAAGACGTCATCCTTCATGATTTCTCCCACAATAGATCATTCCTCGATGAGACAGTTTCGATACAGATGCGTTTTGAAGAAAACCTGTTCCCACAAATGCCTTCCCTCGTGAATCGATTCAACTGTACGTGACGTCAAAGTAGGCAAGTGTCCATTATGAGAATTAGCTCTGGGAATTTGCAATCACAAAGTCTGCGCTCATCATCCATATTTCGGCGATAAGCGAAAACATTCTTCGTAACTACAATGTCACTATGGTTTTAACATTCGGGTTGGCAGCACGTGGTAACAATAGAGCATGGAACTGTCTCAATCGTCTCCTGCCATTGACTTTCCAACGCCAATTTGCATGCTCGCCTCCCCAGATGTTCAGTCCTTCATCAAGCCTCTGATACTCATGAAGTAAGACCTTCGAACCACAATGGCCGATCCTTGTAATGCTGGTGCGGCTGGTGGAACGGTGGACGACTGATAGGACTTTGAAGATGGGAATCATATCTCGCAAATTGCTTTCCGCATTCCGACATTGTCTGGAGTTGACGATGTTGCATCACGTCAGTACGTTTACGATTAGGAAGATATCATGTTCGAAACGTAGATCAGAGTTCAAGGTCGCATACAATGACATCTGGAGAGGAAAGTATTCCTCTAAACTACATTTACAAATCCAAAATCATTTTGTGATCAAGTTTGTTACATTGAGCTTTTGATCATTTTGGCGTGGTTGGGGCGTTCTTGGAAAGAATTAGGGGAAATGTTGCGTGTTTTGTTGAGATTTTGATATTTTAGAAGTTGAATAGAAAATGATTCCAGGATATGTCAACAGATGATTTTAAAGTTTAGGAATTGTTTGTAGATTTATTTTGCTGCTGGTTAGAAATATGAATGACTGGCGACTAAAAGTAACGGAGCAACTTCATGAATGGTGCTTATGATTTAATATCGCCTTTTTCAAGCTTATTGTTTTGTTGAGTATTTCCCACCAATACGCGGTTGTCCTGGCCTTTTGAATCTCTAGTCTGCAAAGCATTTACATAGCCTGGACCATTCCTGCGATAGTTGTGTCAAAGTTTGGGGCGGTATCAAACATGATCTTATTAATTATGTTTGACGACTAGAATCACAATGCAGCAGAGAGGGTTCGAAGGTGATCCTGGCACAGTCGGTAGTAGGGCTAATGTATCAAGACGCGGTCCCTCTACCCACCCAGCCCAGACAGCGAATGGGACTTCTCTTGTGCAAGCGAATATTTTGGAAGAGGCTATATATCACCGCAACCTATTTTGTTAGTCAGTTACATTCGTAATAGCGGCTGTGAGATTCGCAACTAATAAATAGGTTGCGGGGATATGTTTAGCCTCTTCAAATATTAATTTTAATGCAGGTGACGCGCATCTCAACTTCCATGCTCCCTTCTGATCTCTATGAATTATATCATTGGAAGAGCAATTACGATGGTACGATGTTTGTCAAACACCCTGTGAATATGTTATATTGGTGTTTGGGGATCAATGGATAATTGTTCCTTTATTATACGTTGCCAGCAGCGATACCCTGGAGCTCTACCTCATTACACATGTTGCATGTAACGTTAACTCTACTTATTACACATGTTTTATATAACGTTAAGCATCTGCGCTTGTGCATGTTGCTGTAACGTCAACTCTACCTCATTACATGTTCATGTAACGTTAGCAACTCTACTTATTTGCGTGGTGAACGACCGCGTGCGCATATTTATATGGCGATGTATTCACATGTTGCACGTAACGTTAGCAACGCTGCTTATTACACATGTTGCACGTAACGTCCCTTTAACTCTGCCTTGTTACACATGTTGCGTATGACGTCAACAACTCTACCTCATTTTGCGTAATGTTGCTCATGTAACGTCAACTTATCTACTTATTACACATGTTGCTCATGTAACGTTAGCATCTCTGCTTATTACGCATTTGCACATGTAACGTCAGCTTTAACTCACCTCGTACACATGTTGCTCATGTAACGTTAGCATCTGGGCATTACACATGTTGCGTAACGTCAACAACTCTACCTCGGCCACATGTTGCTCATGTAACGTTCGCAACCTGGCCTTGTTTTACTTTTATGGGTGGCAGCTCATGCACACATATTTGCACATGTTGTCGGCAGCTCTTCATATTACACATATTTGCACATGTAACGTCAGCAACTCTGCCTCATTACACATGTTGCACATGTAACGTTAGCATCTCTGCTTATTGCATGTGCGCCGATAACCAACTCTGCTTATTGCACATGTTGCACATGTAACGTTAGCATCGTGCGGTATATGAAAACGTCAGCAACTCTACCTCATTACATGTTGCATAACGTCGGCGTTTATATTGCTTCATTTGCTATGGCGTCAATGCGTACATGTTGCACATGTAACGTCAGCAACTCTACCTCGTACATGTTGCACGTAACGTCAACAACTCTGCCTCATTACACATGTTGCACATGTAACGTTGTAGCGTACACATGTTGCACATGTAACGCTAACAACTCTACCTCATTACACATGTTGCACATGCCAACGTCAGCAACTCTACTTGTACACATGTTGCACATGTAACGTTAACATCTCTGCTCATTACACATGTTGCTCATGTAACGTTAGCATCTCTGCCTTATTACACATGTTGCACATTGGGTCAGCAACTCTGCCTTATTACATATTTGCACGGCAACGTTATAACTCTGCGCATGGCGCGTGAACAACTCTACCTCATTACATGTTGCACATGTAACGTTAGCAATACCTCATTACACATGTTGCGTATGACGTCAACAACTCTGCCAATGCACATGTTGCACATGTAACGTCAGCAACTCTGCCTCATTACACATGTTGCACATGTAACGTTAAATTCTACCTCGTACACATATTTGCACATGTAACGTCAGCAACTCTACCTCATTACGTATTTGCACATGCCGTTGAACAACTTCTACTCATTACACATGTTGCACATGTAACGTCAACCAACTTATTTTGGTTATAGCAATCTGTTTTACCTCATTTTCCCCAAGACATGCCCGGCCTCAAGTTATCGTTCCTTCTTGTAAGATTCCTCATTGACAACGGAATGGTTGGATGTTTCCGGATGTCTGAAAAAGCAAGTGAAGGCACAATGTGAGAAAGAGTTGTAGATGTACACTGTATCACAACATGTTCTTTACAAAGGCATTTAGAGAACGACGAATATGACTACCTGCCTACATTATGAATATCTTTAACACCATGAGCTAGTGCTGCAGTCATCAGGTGACCTTTGGTGAACTCCACAGGAATGGATTATGAAGCAGTTACTGGGCGTTTCAGTATTGGTTTCATCGAGGTTTAAATCCCAAAATACATCATGGGGCGCCTAACAATGCAAACCACAACATACTACAGCAAAAGGAGAAGAAGGCTGGATGATTCCGTGACGTAACGGCTCTCATCACATTTACGGCGATTGAAGTAGCCAAGTGAGTGCAGTGTTTGATCTTCCGTGCTCGAACCCCATTTATGGTGCATTTAGGTGGCAATGACATAAGTGGACACCAAATCAGGTTGTGAAAAATTGCAACGTTCCATCAATAACAAAGGTTCCTGATATTCGCCGGACCTTCTATGTAAGGAAACAAAGTTTCGTCATGTTTGAAATATCATCGGGATGCGCTGACGTACGTATATTTAATATGCCAGGAGGTGTCTGGCATTCTGTACTTATCAGTATCAATTCAAAGTAAAGAAAGTAAAGAATATTGGGATCCTGAACTTTACCTGTATTCTAGCGACGGTTGAACTACAATTCGTGACTGACTGACTATTCGTTCCAGAAGGGGCTCCAGCCAGCCACGCCACTTCATGTGTGCATCCAGGAACTTTCTAAGAACATCTCCTCTGGCCGCAACGGTTGTTCCTGGTGTATAAACCATCTCTCTTTTTGTTTCTAAAGTATACTGTTCTCTTGGCCGGTATTTCAAAATAACGTTCTAAATCGGCTCCCAGATACGAAAATGTCTTCTGTCGTCTACCAATAGGATTTCTTTTAACAGGTGAGATGGCGTTCGTTAGTAGTGTATGCACACTTGACGTAGTAGAATGAATGCTTCGTTATAGAATGGAATGATAACGGACATCAATTGACCCGTGGACTGATATTTTGCATTTAGGGTTGCGTTTGTCACTCGGTTTTGTCGCGCGGCAAAATATGTATCATTTGTTCGGAAGGTAGTGTTTTAATGATTTTTGTAGATCGTTCCGTGACAGGGACTTTGTTGAATGAAGGTTCGAACTGGATAGTGGCTGACCTGGTTTCCAAAGATTGGATTCTGAAAAATCATCAAGATTGATATAGGGCTGATTTACCGTGCATGGCTGTGAAAAAAACTCATTTACAATAAATTATTGTGGTGAGGCTTTATGAGTAAAAAACTAAAATTTTTGTGTTGGAACATCATTTTGAACTCGAATAGCGAG
The DNA here is from genome assembly GCF_003918875.1 of Haliotis rubra. Lineage (NCBI taxonomy): Eukaryota > Metazoa > Mollusca > Gastropoda > Lepetellida > Haliotidae > Haliotis > Haliotis rubra. Next base: position 1,476 of record NW_025765228.1, on the reverse strand, counting down.
GCTTCTTTGTTTTGCTGCTAGACGACGCCCTCAGACAATGTCACCCTTTATGGCCGGGTCAAAGTATCCTGAACAATCCAGTGACAGAGCATCAGGCCATTCCAGGGATACGTTACCTCTTCTTAAGTCACACCGTGATCACGATCCGTCTTGTCGCCTCCTTCAGCAAAGCGCAGAGATCGCGCCAGCGGATGTTCTCCGGGTCAGTACGTGCGTGCAACATAAGTTTATTGAGATGGGCTTAAGTTGGCGATCATATAATATTATTGATGAGTATTTTTACGCCGCTTTTAGCAATATTCAGCAATATCACGGCGATGTTCAAATAGCTGCGACAAATGTTATATCTCATGATCTAGTACTTTTAAAAATTCGTAAAGCCGAAGGTCCGGGTTCGATTTCCCACATGGTAGCTGTGTGTGAAGCCCATTTCTGGTGTCCCCATACCCTCTTCTTTTTTAAAAAGAGTTTGTATCTGGAATGTAGTCTTTTCCAAGGAGAGGCGCCTCGAGTTCAGAATAATTTCGAAATTAGTTTTTAATTTTTAGATTGTATCACACATAACCATTCATTTCCTTAACATTCCGCCACAAGGACATATAATGAGTGTTTTGCGGAAGGATCACAGCTTACTCTACCTGGGGAATGTCGCGTGTCGATACTCTCCTCCTTGATCCCCACGTTCAAGGTGTCGTAAGCATGGCAACGGACAAGTATATGACCAAAGGCAATCAGGCTACCTACAACTAGGGCGGTTTTGCGGACCATGTTTCACATTTATGGGAGTCAAAATGATGTTATGTTATTTGCATACGTCAGACCTTGACTTTACCCATATGTTGCGTTCAGGACTTATATTGGCTGGCTGTTGTGCAAAACCGACTGTCGACATCTGCTACTATATCGGTACCACTGGAAATAGTGAAAGGGGTACTGGTTGAATCGAATACAGTGGTTGGAGAAAGTGACCTGTTACAGGACTGATTACTCATTACAAAAGAGCTTATATATTGCACTTTTGTACTTGCGTTGTATGGATTCAACTACCTTTCGGCAAGTAAAATACCTTATGTTACCTCCATATCGACGAGAAAGAAGGACAGAGCCTGGAAAAATCGAATCATTAACGTGTGGTTTGTTTTGAGCAGACAGGCACAGTTTGAGTTAGGGGACGTTTTGGTACGCTTATCAAGCATCGACAATGTTTGCCTTTATACGCTCGGGATGGTTGCGACTAGCCAGAATAGTTTAAGGCGTTTTATGTTATTTACTTGCGTGGCAGAAAACACAATTTAGTTTTGAAAGTAAATATACCCAATATGAAAATACATAAAGTAAAAAAAATACAAAATATGGTTGTCACAAACAGAACAATATTTAGTTTGCAAAAATTTATTAACCCAAAACTATACATGACAAAACACCTTTATCATACACGCATTCTATACATTGGCTTGTATTGCGTAACCCCCCATA